>NW_023270807.1:79658008-79898308 GCF_011800145.1 Mirounga leonina | reverse complement strand
AACAACAACAACAAAAAATAAAAACAGAATGTGATCAAATATGATCAGGCTGGTATATAGATCAGTGCCACACACTAGGTTTGGGGTGTATTTCGGTCTTTTAGAAGAAAGTGCCTCCCAAAATTTTAAAGAGAGAAAAACTTATATATGTACAAAAATAAGGGTTGATATGATGAAGGGATGGAATATGACTGTAAAGATGGAAATTATAAAACATTTTATAAAAGGAATTGACAAGAAGTTGTTTGAAAAAAGAAAGAAGAGGATTTAAAAAAAAAGAAAAAAAAAGAAAAAAAAAGGGAGAGGATGTGATCAGGCAGGGGAATAGAAAACACCATATACTAGAGATTTAGGGTATATTTTAATCTGTTAGAAGAAACGATCTCAAAATTTTAAAGAGAGAACAACTTATATATATAAGCCAAAAATACGGGTAACTACTATGAAGGGATAGAATATGACTCTAAAAATGAAAAATAAAATTGTTTTTTTTTAAAAAGAGGGATTGATAAGATGTTGGTTGAAAAAGGGAAAAAGAAAAATTCAAAAAGAAAAAAAAAGAAAAAAAGACAGTTAAAAAAAATTAACTTTTAAAGACTAAAGAATCATGGTAAAAAAGCCACGGGTTCTATGTACTTTATTCCCCTAGCGCTGGAGTTCTGCCGTTCTCATTGATCGGTAAACTTGGTCTTGGCCGGCTGTTCTCGCTGATCTTCTGGGGAGGGGCCTGTTGCCGTGGCTTCCAAATGTCTCTGCCGGAGGCGGAATTGCCCCGCCCTTGCCCCCTCCCCGCTAAGTAATCTGCTCGCGTTTGCTCTCCGGGGCTTTTGTTCCCTGCGAGCTTTCCGCACAGCTTTGGAGGCGGAGAGTGAAAATGGCGGCCTCCCAATCTCCGCCCCGGAGGAGCCGAGAACTCGGGCCCGCTCCTCAGTGAGCCCCCAGAGAAAAGCCGTCAGTCACTCCCGTCTCCCCGGTCTCCGGCCGCACTCCGTGCTCACCCGGCCTGTGACCGCGCGTTTCTGTCTCTCGCACCCGACCCCGGGTGGAGTCTCCAAACCCAGCAGATCCCTGCGGTGCACTCCCGCGCGGCTCCTCCCGGGGGAGGAAGGTGAGTCTCCCCGGATCTGCCGCTTGTTGGGTCCCTGCTGGAGGAGCAGGGGCCCGACTGTGCGCGGATCACGGTTTATGGCCACCCCGAGCTGAGAGCCCGCGCCTGGGCTCCGCCTCTGCAGCCGGCTTCCCTGCTCCGATCCCTGGGAGCTCTGCCACACTCAGGCACCCCCGGTCTTTCTGTGCCCCCGAGGGTCCTGAGACCACACTGTCCCGGAGGGTTCCACCCCCCCGCTTAGCCACCAGAGTGACGTCCCTCGGCGGAGCAGACTTTTAAAAGTTCCGATTTTGTGCTCCGCGGCTCTATCACTTGCCAGAAGCGGCCGACGGAGGCCCCTCCCCCGCCGTCTATCCTCCCGAATATCGCCGCGGATTCACTTCGCCGCACGTCCTACCTTCCAGAAAGTGGTCGCTTTTCTGCTGAGAGAGTTGTTGCTCTTCTTTTCTTCGATCTCCTGTTGAGTTCATAGGTGTTCAGAATGGTTTGATCCCTATCCAGCTGAATTCCTGAGAGGAGACGAAATCCAGGTCTCCTACTCCTCCGCCATCTTGCTTCGCCCCCACCTCATAAAAGTGTTTTAAGCAGAATAAATTTCCAGAGACAAAAAAGATATTCTGACATGTTATTTTATTTATAAGGTTTTATATATTTATTTGACAGAGAGATAGACAGAGCCAGAGAGCACAAGCAGAGGGAATGGCAGAGGGAGAGGGAGAAGCAAGCTCCGAGCTAAGCAGGGAGCCTGATGCAGGGCTTGATCCCAGGACCCTGGGATCATGACCTGAGCCAAAGGCAGATGCTTAGCCATCTGAAACACTCAGGCACCCCATATTCTGACATTTTAAATGAAATTTTAAATAACAGTCTCTTTTTAATAGAGAACATGTACATCCAATTTACCATGCACCCAGTTATAGCTTGTTAGGAGTAAATCACTCTTGGGAATATCCCATGAAGGTCAGTGTTACTCTGTCAGTGAAACTGCCCTTTCCATTGGAGCCCACAGGCAGACATGTTATCATGGTAAAACCATAAATTCTGAAGCTGAAAGAAATTTCATTTGGAATCATGGCTCCTTCACTTACTCGAGGTGTGAGCTTAGAAAAGTTTCTCAAACTCTAGAACTATTTTTCTTTATTTGTGAGAAATGAGAATAATAATACCTACCTTTTGGAGTTTTTGTCAGGATTATATAATGAAATATGGCACATAGTAACTAATGCTAGTATCTTTAATTCTCTTATCTGCAAGTAAAAATTGTCAACATACTATAAATGTTAGCAAGGCCAAGTATGGTTCCTGGGTAGAATGGAAATTAATGAGGAATGAAAAACAGTAGTAACCAGTTTACAACTATGCCAGACAGGGGAGTCATCCATTCATCAATTTATTGATTGATTCATTTATGTATTCATTATTATTTATTAATTACCTACTACATGTCTATGTCTACTATTATGCTTTGTCCTAGGTTTTAAAAATAATCTAGACAAAGTCCTCGAAGAATGCATGATTCTGAGGAAGAAAAGAAATAAAGAAGCCATACAGGGAGGATGTGCTATGATGGGAAAATACACTAAATATTGTAAAAAAAAAAAAATACATATATATATATCAGAGGGGTGACTAAGTTTTGGGAGTGCAAAGAAGCCTTTCTGGAGATGTTATCCAGGCAGAATTAACCATGTAAAGACTAGAGAGAAGAGAATTTTATGCAGAGGAATCAGAATATGCAAAAGCCCAAAGACAGTGAGATACCATACTTAATTTTTATGCAAAGCTAGGTAAACAATTGTAACTGTTTTGATATTTCTCAGAGTAACTTTTTCCAAATCTTTCCAAACATGCTATTTTGAAAGACTTTTCCTGGGCATAGCCTAGTTGCCATATATTTCTCTGATATGAGAAGATAAAAACAATATCCAATAACCCAATGAGATGACAAATACTAATTACAATACTATGCTTTAACAGCCACTGCAGTGAGAATTCTCTTCATTTAAAAAAATGCTGTACTGTTGGAAGATATTCAGCTTATATTCAATTATATCCTCATTTGTTCTGTTGTTTGTGCCTACATTTTGCAAACTGGTAGACAAGAAGCCTGATTTGATTCAAAGCTGTGTTTTTTTGGCCTGCACAACTTAAACAAATGGAAATAACATTTTAAAATCTAGAATATTCATGTAAAATATGGATTTATAATTTCTCATGAAGAGTCCAAAGTTCTGGCAATACTGGATCCATATTCTTGCATGGCCAGACTGGCAGGCACTGATAAAGCCTAACCTGTTCAAGGGGGGGCATGAGCTACTTTGCCACAATCACTAGCATTGAGAGGCTGTAAATCCTGGATGTTATGCCCTGCAGACTTTGTTCATTTGCAAAAATATCTGCCCAGTTGCACGAACCATTTTATTTTATAATCCTGGCCTCAATTTGTCTAGTTTTATCTAGATTTTTTTTCATCCTTTTTCAGTCTTCAATTTACTACCTTGCATTTATCTCTGAAGATTTTATCCTGTTTCTGCTGAGCTCTTTCCAGTAAAATGAAGTTATATTTGTTTTATTTATTTTAAAGACTTATTTATTTATTTTAGAGAGAGAATGAGAGAGAGAGCACGTGAGTGGGGAGAAATCAAGAGTCAGACACTTAACCAACTGAACCACCCAGGTGCCCCTTTATTTTCTTTTAATACTTAAAGATAACTCAATCAATAGAGTAAATAATAGATAGCTTTTATGTTTTAAATGTATTTGTTTTAATGGGTATTTTGCCTGTATTAAAAATGCAAAATGGGGCTGGGATTACATATCAGGTAGTGACTGGTCACAAGTGGACTTCTTACACAGTGTGAACCTTTTCAGAAGTATCATGTTGCATGTATCCTAATTTCTTCCAAGATATATCGCTGCTTGCCACACACAATGAAAGCCAAGAGTTTGGTTTGGATAAGCATCATCAACTCGAAAATATCTATATGTTTTAAGTTAGAAATGATCTTAGCTTAGATTCAACTTGATGGAATACTTGACGGCATGACTCTTCCAACTGTATATTTAAACACCATTTCTGATATTTCTGATAACATGGGAATTTTAAGATTTATAAGGCAAATTCAACTCAACTGAAACATCAAGTGAAATAAAATTTTTAAAAATACAAGGGAGGTGGGTAGGGGGCTGGGTGAAATAGGTGATGGGGATTAAGGGGTGCATTTGTGATGAGCACCGGGTGTTACATGGAAGTGTTGAATCACTCTATTATACACCTGAAACTAATAGTACCCTGTATGTTTAACTGAAATTTAAATAAAAAGTTAAAAAAATTTAAAAAAATAAGAGGAAAAAATACAAGGTAAAAAAAAGACACAAAATCTTCTAATCTAATGTTAGCATAGTTATATATATACAGATATGATTATATATATAACTATATATATAACTATACATATGTATTACTTATAAGGGGCTGTGTGATTGCATTGTCTTATTTGATCTTAACACTCATAGTTGGTTGGGTGGATATTATGATCTCTCTTTAACAGGTAAGAAAACCCATGCTCACTTAAGATAAGCAATCTGCCAAAATTCAAGTAGATAAAAAATAAATCTGGAACTGAAACCGCCAGATTTCTGTATTTGAGTTAACTCATTTATAGAATTAAAATTTATTAAGTATATGATTTATGCAGTCTTTCTGTTAAATATTAGGGTTATGGGAATGAAAAAGAAAAGCCACCCTCAAAGAACTCACAGAGGCACAAATAAGGATAATACAGCATGGTTGGTAAAGTAATACAGATAGTTAAAGTACATAATAAAATACTCATGAGGGCACCTCAGGTTGCCTTGGAATGGAAAACCTGGTCAAGGAGTGTGTCTTCAAAAAGGTGGCACCTATAGGAAGACTTAAGGGTGAAAAGCAGTCAGAGTCAGATGAGGTTCAAAGAACAAGTCGAAGTTCTTTGGATGAAATGGGAATGAAAAATGGTACACAGAAGGCAGATGAGGCAAAATGAGTGAGGTTGGGGGTTGGGAGAGAAGAAGGAAATTACAAGCAGTTGACACTCCTAGGACAGAAAGTTGAAGGTAAGGAGAGGCAAGACAGGAGGCTGGCATGGTAGACATGGACGGAGGCAGCACTGGGCACCACTCTAAGACTGGCCTTTATCCTGCAGCCCAGGGTTTAAAGAAAAATAAAAGAGTGCATTAAAAATTGTATACAAAAGGGGCACCTGGGTGGCTCAGTCGGTTGAGTGTCTAACTTTGGCTCAGGTCATGATCCCAGCGTCCTGGGATTGAGCCCCATGTGGGGCTCTGTGCTGAACGTGGAATCTGCTTGAGATTCTCTCTCTGTCTCCCTCTGCTCCTCAGCCCCCTCTAAAATAAATAAATAAATCTTAAAAAAAAAATAATTCTCACATTTTATTTTGTATTCATGTGTAGTTCAAAATGTGACAAAATTAATTTATATAGTTAGAAGTAAGGATATTGGTTAAAATGGGTGCAGACTGGGAGGGGGATGGTTCTTGGGGTGGAATTTAGGGGCAGGGAAAGGACATGAGAAGGACTCTGGGATAAGTTTTATTTACTTAAGTTTTGTTCTGAGTGCTTGTTACCTGAGTTGTTTATTTTTCTCTGGGGAATTTACATTGTGTGAATTTAGATGGGAAGTACGTCTTCCAAAAGGACTTGGCCTTTCCTCTCCACAGAGGAGCATGAACAATTCAGAGGCAACTGCTCAGGACTTTGAATCTGGTATGCCACGATGGAAAAACACTGAGAGGGCCCTCACCCCAGGGGTCCAGTGGTCCAACATTTATGGCAGCTATTGTCGCCTAGGGTGTAACCAGCAAGGAGGTCAAACAAGCTTGTTGTGTGGTGCCCTTGACCACATTCTCTGCTGCCTAGTTTCTTTTTCTTTCTTCTGGTCTCCTAAGCCTGCTTCAGTATCCTTCCTAATAATTTCATGAGCCATCAAATATAACTCCATAACTTAACTTTCTGCTGAGTTAACTAGTCTTAAAAAAAATACCAGGACTCCATGAGGTAAAGTGGAAAGATGGGATCATCCGGGCAGTTTGTGTAAAGTGAGTAAAGTAGTGGACTATATTGGGTGGCCTGGGAAAGGTTAACATTAAACCAGTGGGCAAAGGAAAATGAATTTGGAAGGGAAGCAGAGAATAAATCCTTACAGAACTAGGAGAATGAGGAATCTGTGGCATCTGGGAAGTGACAGGAGCAGCAACTTTTAAGGAAATAATCAATAGTGTCAAGTAAAGAGGCGAGGGCTTCAATAAAGTATTGTTGGAAAAATATCTCCTGGATTTGGCAATTAGAAGGCAGTCGATGACTTTGTAAGAACTGTTTCAGTAGATTACAGAGGATATTGAGATGTAAATGATAAGGGAAGTAGTAGAGGGGGTAAATATATGCAACTCAATTGTTACTCCCTTCCTATCACTCTAGTATAGTTGAAAAATGGAGGGCTTGAAATTTTACTGCATCCCACACATTTTGACAAGTTGTGTTTTTATTTTCATTTAGTTCAAAATATTTTGACATTTTATCACACACATATATATGTATATTTTAAAGATTTTACTTATTTACTTGAGGGAGAGAGCCCGAGTGGGGAGGAGGGGCAGAGGGAGAGGGAGAAGCAGACTTCCTGCTGAGCAGGGAGCCCAATGTGGGGCTTGATCCCAGCACCCCAGGATCATGACCTGAGCCAAGAGCAGACACTTAACCAACTGAGCCACCCCGGTGCCCCACTTATTTATAATTTATATATTTTTAATAAAAATTGTGTCTATGTAAGATATACAACATGAATGTTTGATATATGTATATTTAGTGAAATGATTACTACAATCAAGACAAGTAACATATCTCCTCATAGTAACCTTTTCCGTGTGTCTGATGAGTGCATCTGAAATCTACTCTCTTCATATATTTCCAGTGTTCAAAATATTTAAAAATTTCTCTTGATATTACATATTTGACCCATGTGTTACTTGGACATGTGTTGTTTAATCTCCATGAATTTTGGGACTTTCTAGTTATCTTTCTGTTATTGATTTCTAATTTAATTCCATTTTGATTTGAAGGCAGATATTGCATGATTTCTATTATTTTAAATTTGTTAAGATCTGCTTCATGGCCCAGATTGTGGTATATCTTGGTAAATGTTCCATGTGAGCTTGAGAAGAATATGTATTTTGGTTTTGGATGAAGTAGTCCATAGATGTCAGTTACATTAAGTTGATGATGTTGTTGAGTTCAGCTATGTCCTTTCTGATTTTCTGCCTGGTAGATCTGCCCAATTCTGAGAGAGGAATGCTGTAGTCTAACAATGATAGTGGATTCACATATTTCTCCTTGCAGTTCTATCAGTTTTTGCCTTTTGTTAGGCACATACATGTTAGGAATTATTGTCTTCTTGAAGAATTGACCCTTTTATCACTTCTTTATCCCTGATAAATTTCCTTACTTTGAAATCTGCTCTGTCTTAAATTAATATAGCTACTCCTGCTTTCTTTTGATTAGTATTAGCATGGTATATATTTCTCTATCCATAGACTTTTAATCTATATGTATCTTTATATTTAAAGTGGGTTTCTTGTAGACAACATATAGATAGGTTGTGTTTTTGGTCCGCTCTGACAATCCCTGTCTTTTAATTGGTACTTTTAAACCATTGCTGTTCAGAGTGATTATTGATAGAGTTGAATTATCATCTACCATATCTGTTACTATTTTCTGTTTGTTGCTCTTGTTCTTTTTTTTTTTTTGTCTTTCACCCTTTTTCTGCCTTTTGTGGTTTTGACAACATTTTATGTGATTCCATTTTCTTTTCTTTCTTGGCATATCAGTTATACTTTTTTAAAAACTTGTTTTAGTAGTTGCCTTAGAGTTTGCCATATACATTTACAGCTAAGCCACAACCATTTTCAAGTAACTCTATACTTACTGCTTCATGGGTAGTGTGATTACTTTATAAGAATAAATAATCCTAATTCCTTCCTCTTGTTCCTTGTATCATTGCTGTCACTCATTTCACATATTTCATTCATATAAGCATACATAAGCATACACACACATATATACACATAAAATATGTACATAAGTGTACATAATCAAATACATTGTTGGTGTTATTATTTTGAACAAACTGTTATCTGTTAGATCAATTAAGAATATGAAAAGCAAAGTTTTTATTTCACTTTAATTTATTCCTTCTTTGATGCTTTTCCTTACTTTTGTGGATCTGAATTTCTGACCTATATATTTTTTCCTCCTTCAAGAACTTATTTTAGACAATTCTTATCAAACAGATTTACTCCTTCAATTCCCTCAATTCTTATTTGTCTGAGAAAGTTTTCATCTCCCCTTTACTTTTCAAGGATAGCTTTGTAGAATACAGCATACTAGGTAGGTGGATTCTTCTCTCAACACTTCATAAATATTTCCTTCCACTCTCTTCTTGCTTATGTGGTTTGAGGAGAAGTTGGATGTAATTTTTATCCTTGTTCCTCTAAAAATAAGAAATTCTTTTCTCTGGCTTCTTTCAGGATTTTTCTTTATCTTTGATTTCTCTAATTTGAAAATGATATGCCTAGGTACACTTTTTTGGCATTTAGCCTGGTTGGTGTTCTCTAAGCTTCCTTATCCATGGTTTGGTGTCTGACATTAATTTGGGGAAATTTCTCTCCTTCTTATATTCCTGTTATACATATGTTACATTTTTTGTAGTTGTCCCACAGTCCTTGGATATTCTCTTTTGTTTTTTCGGTCATTGTTTTTATTGCTTTTTGGTATTTTCAGTCCATTCAGCTTTTTATTTGTTAGGATGGAATGGCTACTTCCCAGCTCCTTACATGTAGAACTGGAACAACCTCAATACAATAATTTATATGCAAGTTTTTGAGCCTTAAAAGATATTTCAAGTGTTCCTCTTCAGTGAAAAGACTGAGAAAGGCCGAGTTAGTCCAAAACTCCAGAGAGATCCAGGGAGACAGACTGTGGTGGCAGAAAAGGGAAGAGGAGGGTCTTAGTCTGTGCAGGCTGCCATAACAAAATACCATGGACTGGGTGGCTTAACCTACAGAAATGTATCTTACAGTTCTGGAAGCTGGAAAACTAAGATCTGGTGAGAGCTTTCTTTCTGGCTTGCAGATGGCTGCCTTCCACTGTGGGCTCCCATAACCTTTCCTTGGTGCATGTGCATAGAGATCTTTCTCTCCCTCTTCTTATAGATCCACCAATTCTATAAGATTAGAGGCCCACCCTTACAAAATCATTTAACCTTTACCTCCTAAGGGCCTTATCTACAAGTACAATCATATTGGTGGTTAAAACTTCAACATATGAATTTTGAGGGAACACAATTCAGTAGAGAACAGAGAGAGATCACCTTGGCCCCCAAGTCCCATGGTAGAGGCCAAGATAGGAATGAAATCTCCAAGTAAAGTTGCCCTTCCTGGTCTCTCGAACAGTGTATGATAATATGCTTCTCTTTCTTTGTTTTCTTTTCTTTTTTTTAGAAGTGGCTGGCATGCTGCTCCCAGCTGCAGGGCAAGGAAATTCAGGGCTCAGTAGCTCTGGAACGCTTACACCCATGACCCTCCCTTATCACCTTGTGCTCCTGTTGGGGGAGGGATTCCAAGGTAACCTGCCTCTCTCTTTCATAGTGACCAGTGAGTAACTCTCAAATCTCACACACACACATGCACACATAAACACACACGCACATGCATGCACACATGCACACATTTCCCCAAGGTTAAATATTCATTCTTGTGTATAGTAGAGTTAAACTCAAGAGGGGAAAAAAAGATATTTTTCTATGTCCCATAATCTGCAAAGCAATCTGCACAATGAGGTAGTTCTTTGCATTATCTTTGTTTTTCATTCACTGTCATCTCCCATACCAATACTGTGCATGATTTCTTGTTCAGATTTCATCTCTTAGAGTCATAAAACACCATTTTTGAAAATTAAATATTTAGACAGAAATCATATGTTCTTTCATGTGTATTAACATAACATTAGAAAAGAAATAGTAATTTCTGCTGTTATATGTCCTGATCTGTATATGGAAGTTTCACCAGCATGCTCATAAATTGGCAATTCCACATATCACTGGGGAAAAAAATGATATTAAAATAATTCTGAAAGTTCCTAAATTTGTTCTTACTCATCAATTAAAATATAAATTATTTTTAATAGACTATTATTGTTAAATGTTATTTATTGTACTTTGAAAATTAAAAGTTTATGTATAATATTTGTAGTAACTCAAGCAGAATATTTAAAAAGAATACCTCATTTTAAGACTCTGTTAGAAACAGAATTCTTTGTACTATAAAAGTTTCTACAATTTGCTTTATCTATCGACATATGTGAATACATGTGTATATATATGTCTATATTTTTATACTCTTACTAATATTATTGGGAACAATAGAATAGTAAAAATCAATGGAATAAACTATATCAAGTCTGCATGTTCATCTTGGTTAAAAGCTGTTTATCTGTAGTATGATATTCAACCAACTTTCTTTTTTTTTTTCATATTTTATTTATTTGTCAGCACACAAGCAGGGGGAACAGTAGAGGGAGAGGGAGAAGCAAGTTCCCTGCCAAGCAGGGAGCCCAACACCGGACTCGATCCCAGGACTCTGGGATCAGGACCTGGGCTGAAGGCAGACGCTTAACCATCTGAGCCACCCAGGCGCCCCTCAACCTGCTTTCTTACTTCATTCATCTCAGGGCTAACCCTCCACTCTGGAAAGTTTCACTTTTTTTCTCCCTCTCTCTGTACATACACGGACATAAGAAATTTTAGAGGTAGAAGAGATCACAAAAATGACTTAGTCTAGCCACAACATTGTAAGGATGAGAAAAACGATGCCAAGAGAGCAGGGATTACTTGTTTGAAGACTCATGTCTCTTGAGGAGAGTCGAGAGGAAAACTCAGCTGTCAATGATCACATGTAGCCTTCTTTTTTTTTTTTTTTAATGTTTTATTTATTTATTCATGAGAGTCAGAGAGAGAGAGAGAGAGGCAGAGGCAGAGGGAGAAGCAGGCTCCCCACCTAGCAGGGAGCCCGATGCGGGACTCGATCCAGGACCCTGGGATCATGACCTGAGCCGAAGGCAGATGCTTAACCATCTGAGCCACCCAGGCGCCCCACATGTAGCCTTCTTTTCACTGCACTCACTCACTTACTCCCCCTATGGTTTTGCTCACTCTGTTCTTACCCCCGGGGTTCTCATTCTTCTATTTTGCCTGTGTAAAACTGAACCCTTTTGTCAAGCTTTCTAATTTACTCATTGTGTCTGCCTTGCACAACTGCTTAATGTACTTATTGCCTAATCACAATTTCTTGATTATATTTATGCTATTTTAAATTACTTTCAATTTTTTGGCTATCTGAGCTTAATTTTTAAAAGAGAGAATAGCAGTAATATGTCACTTATTTTCAGCTTACTGCATGCTAGTCACAACAACACTAATAGTTTCACATGCACATACTTCCCTTCATCGTTTCAACCGAGAAGTAATTATTATCTTCATCTTAGAGGTGAGGGAGCTGAAGTAAAAGGGAGTTAAATGACTCATTTGACTTCATATGGCAACATGCAAGCTTTGCACAGAAGTCATATCATGAATACCATATTTCACTGAATTTTAACGTGAATATTTTCCTTTAATTTTTTTCAACTCTGAATTTGGGATGCATGCTATAATCAGCAGCACTTTTTAATTGTGCCATAATTTAATTGGCAACATTTTTTCTTCTTTAGTGGTGCATATATCCATGCATCTTATGATAGATGATATCTTAAATTTGAGAAAATATAATACCTCTTTTGCATTTCTCAAGGGCTATTCATGTGCAAATATTTGTAGTCCACAGTTGAATTAACACTTCAGAAGACAGTTTGAATTAATCTTAAGCAAGGAGAGTCAAATGAAAAATAGTTAAGAAGATAATATAGTATGAGCGTATGGTTTGGAAACCTTTTCTTTACTTACAGACTTTGTGTTACCATCCTGAGCTTTTATTTTGGGAGGTAGAGATAAGATAACCGGAAAGATAGCCTCAAGCAGTGAAACCCTCTTCCAATTGTCATGCACTGGAAATCCTATATTAGTAACAAATTATTATACAGAACTATTCATTTAAAGGTAAATGAGGAGTGTAAAAATATATCCTATGGAATGCTTGTGACAAAGATAAAGGTATTGAAAGAATATACTCTTAATTTGAAAACTTGGTGTTATTGAAAAGAGATGGCAACCATTGAAAGTCAACCATTAATGCTAATCAAGCATCTCTGCTTTATTATGACCTATTACTTCTCCAAATAGAATTAAATTGCAAGCTATCAGAATTTGTAGTGTTTCTGGAGCAGTGAGCTTAATTACAGTTGCCAAGAACTGTCTGTTCTTTCAGAATTGTTCAAATTTGTAGTATAAGGACTGTACCTTCTCTTTGCCATGAACTTCCATCTCATGTTTTTTTGTAATAATTCATTAAACTCTGAACATTAATTACATAAAAATTGATTAATTGCAATCTATTAAAGAAGAGATGCCAATTAAATGACTTTCTCAGGTTTGTAAATATTGATTTATTCATTTTTTTCAATTTTAATGTTTTCATATAATTTTAATGCTCCTTTGAAACACACAGTATTTTATTTTTCTTTTTAATCTGAAATAAATTACTATTGTAGCTATTTCCAGGAAGGCATTATTCAGAGAAAAAAGCATGGCATGCCAAAAAATTTTGATAAATAAGAACTCAACTTTTAATCTGGTGCATGACCAGACCTTTTAAAAAACAAATCACTGATTTTTGAGAGAAGTAAAAAGAAAGAACTGATAAGAGGGAAAGAGAAAATAAGGATTTATTTAATTTGATGTGACCCTGACTATATTTTTTTAAATGTGGTTTAAGTCAACTATGATTAAAGCTAATACGAACAGTGTGTAGGACTAGTTTTTATTTAATAGGGAGTGAAAGTGATATGTTTTTACAATTTTGTTATAATTTTGGAGAGATATCTATATGATAAAGGAGAGGAAAAGAGGAAGAAAAATAATAATTTAAGATATTCTTCCTTGAGTTTACAGCATCTCCAGAAATTAGATATTATAAATATTGTACTTTAGATATTTATGAACTAAGACTCTAAAATGTTAAATAAGTCCTCTGAGTTCATGTAGGTAGAGAAGAACATGTTGAAATCAAATGTATATAACTGCAGAGCCAGATTCTTAACCAGTATGCTGTTTTAACAAGTATCTGGAATGGTGGAGAGGAATGCTTGCTCAAACTACCTAAAAATTCCACACCTCATTAGGGTAGCTAAAGTTGAAAGAATAACCAATTGTTAATGAGAACGCATAGCTAATGGAACACTCATATACTGTTGAAGAAATGTAAAATAGTGCTATCATTTTGGAAACCATTTGGGGAACCATTTGCAGGGTCTTAAAAAGCTATATATAAACCTTTGGTATGACCTAGCCATCCCGCTTCTTTTTATAGTATAAGCATATATTCAAAGATTTGTACACAAATGTTCATAGCAACTCTTTCTGTAATAGTCCCAAGCAGGGAACAACTCAAATGTCCATCAACTGGTGAATGGATAAATTATAACACATCCATATAATAGAATACTACTCAAGAGTAAACAAATATGAACCATTTATATATGCAACAATATGGATAAATCTCAAAATAATTATGCTAAGTGATTTGATTACTCTAGAAAAGCAAACTAATCAGCAGTGACAGAAGTCAAATAAGTTGTTGCCTGAGAATGGGATTAGAGGGAGGTGTGGATTATAGAGGGGCACAAAGAAACTTTTAGGGGTAGTGGAAAAGGTCATTATTTTGATCATGGTGTTGGTTTCAAAAGTTTACACATGTTAAAACTCATCAAATATGTGCATTTCACTGTATGTCACTCATAATTCAATAATGTTATGAAATACAAACATGAAAATTAAAACTGCATAGATATTTTCAGTCTTTGAGTAACAATGACAAGAAATTACTGTTATATTTCAGAAATACATTTCCATAAAAATCACGTTACAATGACCCTAAATAGCTCTAGTTCAGTTAGCAATTTGTTTCTAATGACGCCGTTACTAGACCAACCAGGAGCCTGTGAGGTATGTCTATGAGGTTTGTTCAGGTCCCAAATATTTATTAATCACCTGCGATATGCTAGCGTAATTCTGGGCCCAGGGGACACTTGGCTATGAATAAAATAAAAAAGGCTCAAGGAGTTCACAATTTTTAGTTAATAACAAATTAATGATCATTAAAATCAATTTTGTTGATTGCATTTAAAAATAGCATTTAAAAAAAATGAAATGAAATAGAACATAATGAGTAGAATAGATCAAGGTACATCACATACAGCAGGGTAAATTATACTTAGTAAAATTCTCAGTTCTATATAGGTATATGTGCCCATACTGGGTTAATATTTTAACTGTACTTCTTAAATAGATGATAGTCAAAATGTAGCAACACTAGGGCCAGTAGAGGAGACATAAATATAAAAAAGAATACAGAAGGCAGTGAGAGAAGTCAATTAACAGAAGTGCACAGAGCAAAGGAAGGTGTAATGGTGATGACTGGGTGAAGGGACCAGGAAGACAATATTACAATTTTTATTCCAGAGGGGGAAGTTGAAGAAGTTGAAGAGAAGTAAACAGAGAAATGAAAATCAAAACTACGATGAGTTATCACCTCACACCTGTCAGAATAGCTAAAATCAAAATCATAAGAAACAAATGCTGGCAAAGATGTGGAGAAAAAGGAACACTCTTACACTGTTGGTAGGAATGCAAACTGGTACGGCCACTCTGGAAGACAGTATGGAGGTTCCTCAAAACATTAAAAATAGAACTACCCTACAGTCTAGTAATCACACTACTGTGTATTTACCCAAAAAATACAAAAACACTAATTCAGTGGGATACATGCACCTTTATGTTTATAGCAGCATTATTTACAACAGCTGAATTATGGAAGCAACCCAGGTATCTATTGATAGATGAATGGATAAAGAAGATGTGAGATATCTCTCTCTCTCTTTCTCTCTCTCTCTCTCTCTCTCTCTCTCACACACACACACACACACACACACAGGAATATTATTAAGCCATAAAAAAAGAATAAAATCTTGCCACTTGCAAAGACATGGATGGAGCTAGAGAGCATAATGCTAAGCAAAATAGTCAGAGAAAGACAAATACCATATAATTTCACTCTATGTGGAATTTAAGAAACAAAACAAGTAAGCTGAGAAAAAGAGAGACAGAGAGAGAGAAAGAGAGAGAGAGAACAAGAAACAGACTCTTAACTATAGAGAACAAACTGATGATGATTACCAGAGGGGAAGTGGGTAGGGGGATGGGTGGAATAGAAAATGGGGATTCAAGAGGACACTTGTGATGAGCACTGGAATTGCTAAATCACTATACTGTGCACTTGAAACTAATATAACCCTCTATGTTAACTATATTGGAATTAAAATTTTAAAAAGAACTGTAAAGAGCTGAGGAAGACACTTGTAGTTTTGGATATGATGGATTAATTTATACCAAATCAATCTTCTCACTGAAAATAACTATAAAGATGAATAAGTAATCTTTCTGAAAGCTCTTTCAAGTCATGGAGAAGAATCAAGGCAGACTGGCTTCGAGGGGCAAAGATTCTAGAGAGAGGGAGAACAAATTGTGATGAGTCCACCATTTGCCACCATTTTTCCACATCAGGTATTTCTGGTTCAGTAAGTAGTGATCCAAGGGCTCAAGTCTGAAGTTATAGTTCAAACCTTTCAGCTGCCTCACAATTTCAAGGACACACAGTTGGAGTTCAGGGCTACCAAGGCAGCCAGGACTTCAGAGGCCAAAATCTCAGAGATAAGAGAACACAGATAAATGAGTCTGACATTCTATATTCCTATTCTTTTGAAGAATTTGCTTATTTTTAAGGTCTTCTGGGCCAAGATGGCTGAACTAAAAGGTACAGGTGAAAGGCTAAAAATCAAACCTGAGATTTTTCAGTCTTAACAGGCAGGAAACACAAACAGGAGAGACTCTGGTAAACACTCCAGTCTTTTTCATTAATGTGTGAGTAAGAAGCCAGAAGTAAGAAGTCATTATCTTTGAAAGAGTAATGATTAGGAAGGTGAACCAGGAAGACTTTTGGAGTGCTGGTCATGATAATTTCTTCATCTGGTAATACTTACATTACCATGTTTATTTTGTAAAAATTCATAAATACATTTTGGATATGCACCCTCTTCTGTATGTATTTTAACTTGAGAAGAAATGGAAAATCAGCATCTCTTGCCTTAAAAAAAAAAAGATGAAGTATTGCTAAGGTAGTAACAAAGAGGCATATTTCACAACATTCTTTGTTTAAACAAATGAAGAAAGCATATTTGGGCTCATCTGTCACCCACACAGGGAAAGGAGTTTGAAAAACGATGAAAATTAGAGATAAAAATGATTATTATGTTTCTCCCTACTATAGTAATTGTACTGTGCTTATTTGATACATTCAGCTAGTAGCCCATGTTGGGGAACTAATTAGGGAAAAGACAAGAGAAGGCACCAAACTCACTATCCACTTTTAGTATTATATTTATACAATAGACATGAACACCATTTAAAATAACTGTGGGAGTTAAGCTTGGAGAAAGATCAGGAGATCAACATACTCACAGAAGAAAAAGCCAAAGTTTGAAATGGGCCAGAGTCTTGAGTGGGCCAGATCCGTGTGAGAATGCTGTATAATCCAGGAAAATTTTTCATTGCAACATATATCTTATTAGAATCCTAATTGTTTTCAGTCTCCAGCAGAGCAGTAATGGCATGGCAATGTTTTTATATTACTTTAAGAAGTCTTTTCTAGATTTCTCTTGGAGAGCTGTCTTTAACATTTGGTTTACTTTTGTAGTGGCAATATTTTTTCCATTGTTTTACAGGCTAAGACAGCAATTGATTAGTATAGAATCCTTGGGCCAAGTTCTGCCCTAGGATATGTACGTGACCCCCACTAACTTCAAATAGAATTGCATGCACACATCCTCCAGTGGAATTTGGCTTACTTCCATGGTAGTCAATGAAAGCCATTGAAGTCAATGGGAGCCATGCATGGATAACTGACGGCAGAATTTGGCCCTTAGGAATTGAAAATCATTCGAGCATTTTCTTTGGAAAACAATATCAAAGGCTAAGATTTATAATAAAACATAATTCCTGGAATTGAGTATTTTTATCAGCCAGTTAAAATCTTACAGTATGTATCTATTAAAGCACTGTAGTGACAGAAAGTGAGAGGATTGCGATTTATTTCTAACATAATCCTTTGTTCATATAATAATAATTGAAACCAAAGAATAAAGAGACATTTATTTTCAGGTGATTTCATTAAAAACACATTAATTGTGGTAAGACAAAATGTTACTTTTTTAAAACCCTTTTAGAGAAAATCTTTAGATGTAGAAATGTCTCTTTATTGGACTCCCAAAAGTTTATGACTGAAAAAAGAATAATTATACTGGAGTCAATTTTAAAAGGTTGGTTCAGAGGGGCACCTGGGTCACTCAGTCAGTTACGTACCAACTCTTGATTTGGGCTCAGGTCATGATCCTCAGGGTGGTGAGATCGAGACCTGCATTAGGCTCCCCTTTGATCAGAGGGCCTGCTTAAGATTTTCCCTCTCCTTCTGCTTCTCCCCCAGCTCATGCTCTCTTTCTCTGTCTCTAAAAAAAAAAAAAAAAAAAATTTGGTTCAGAAATGAATAAAAGATATGTTAATATCCTTTCTCATTCTCCTGCTCTAATATCACTTGAGGGAAAGCTAGAGCTGTCTCTGTAGAGTACACAGTTGTTGAGGTGTATATTCAGGGACATTCTGAAAAGAGTAATCTTGAGCTTCATTTCGGCTTATTTTACTAATGTACCATCTCTTGTAGACAAGGACAATACCTTTCTGAAAGTAGCAGTTATTCTTCCAGCCTAGATTTACAAGAACTTTTCCTCACATTCTCATTACGAAAAATTCAAACATTCAAAAAATATGAATGATTATACAGTAGACTCCTATAACTTCCATCTTATTCTACAATATCCTATATTTCCTCACTCCTTCCCTTCCTTCTTCTCCCTCTCCCACCCTTCCTTCCTTTTTTTCTGTTTCTTGTCTTTTTTCATGTTAATTCTCTGATTAACCATTTTAAAGTAAGATGCAGACATATTGAGATACCACCCTAAAAATTTCAGCATCGTTGCCTAAGAATAAGAAGGTTCTCCTACAAAACCACATTACTATTATTACATTGACAAAAAGTAACATTAATTCTCCAAAATCATCCTTAACCAGTTAATATTCAAATTTCTCCAACTGCTCCTAAAATGTCTGAAGGCTATTTTTTTTTTTAAGATTTTATTTATTTATTTGACAGAGACACAGCGAGAGAGGGAACACAAGCAGGGGGAGTGGGAGAGGGAGAAGCAGGCCTCCTGCTGAGCAGGGAGCCTGATGCGGGCTCGATCCCAGGACCCGGGGATCAGGACCCAAGCCAAAAGCAGACACCCAACAACTGAGCCACCCAGGCGCCCCCTGATGGCTGTTTTTAAAACCAGAATTGAATCAATATACATATATTACTTTTGATTATTAGGTCTCTTTAACATGGAGTTATCTTCCTACCTTTTTTTTCTATGATATTGGCTTTTTGAAGAGACCAGGTCAATTCTCTCACAAGACATCTAACTTTCTGAATTTGTCTAAATATGTCCTTGTGGTATAATAAACTTACCCTTCTACACCCTGTATTTTCTGTAAACTGGAAGTTAGATTTCAGAGCATGATTAAATTTGGGATAAATGACTGTGGCAATACTTTTTTACAGGTAATACTGTGTTATTTATATTGCATCACATCAGGACGTACATTGTGTTAGGTTATATCATCAGAGGTGATATAATTTTGATCACTCGGTATGGCAATGACTACTAGAATCTCCCCATGAAAAAATTTTATATATATATTTTCAATTAATAAGTAATATGTCAGATGGTACTTGGACATGATGAGACTATCCTTTCCTCCAATAGACTTTCAAACAATGGTTTTAGCATCCTTTGGTGGCCTTGCTTATAACTTGTATTTCTTTGGGGTTTCTAATAAGAGATTCTTTTTAAAGGGAAAATAATAATGTTTAATTTCTGACATACAAAACACATTTTAAGTTAGCTTTTGAAGGTAAAGATAAATAACAGTTCTCCATTCAATAAATATATTTGCCATGTAGAATACAACTATGCTATATGTTAGCACTACCAAGCACTAGCATCTTAGCACTGTAAGAAATGTAAGAGATATAGACAGATAAATGTTGACTTAAACTTTATGACTATGGATTTGAGGCAAGGTAAAATTTTTTTGTTATTGATAAAATAATTGTTTAATTTGTGTGGTGTATGCAGGCGTGATGAAAGTAGTTTAGGTGAAGACAGACTGCAGTAGGTATATTCTAGGAGAAACATCATTGCTTTTTTTATCTTCCTGCAATAGTTGGATAAGTGATTATATAAGGAATTAATTTAGAATAACATTCAAATAAATGTTCCTTGTGCCAGATTGTTTCTTATTCCATCCAAAATCTTCAAAAAATTGATAGTATTCCCAATTGCCATATGGATCTTAAATTCATAGAGCCAGGCAACATTGCCCGAGGGATAAAAAACACATTCATTCAGTGGGAAATAATACACTTACACTCTTCTTAGGTTTTTTCTCAAATAACTACTTAACCTTTAGCAAGTTACTTATCCTTTCTAAATCTGTGGTTTCCTTAACAACAACAAAAAAGGCAAGTTAGACTTGATACAGAATGAATCTGCCAGCTCTAATATTTTTTTTTAAAGATTTTATTTATTTATTTGAGAGAGAGAGAATGAGAGACAGAGAGCACGAGAGGGAAGAGGGCAGAGGGAGAAGCAGACCCCCTGCTGAGCAGGGAGCCCGATGTGGGACTCGATCCCGGGACTCCAGGATCATGACCTGAGCCGAAGGCAGTCGCTTAACCAACTGAGCCACCCAGGCGCCCCATGCCAGCTCTAATATTTTGATTTCTTCTCCAAATATCTACTACAGTTCTTATTGCTATTACCTTTAACATGCATTTTATACTCCAGGATCAATAGTTATTCTATTTGGGAAAACATAGCATGTAATCATGATATTAACAATTTGGATTGTTCTAGAGTAAGCAAAATGAAATGACCAAAGATGAAGGCTATTTAACATAGAATTTTTGTAATAGTGTTAAAAGGAATGTATCTTATGGCATTTTTTCATGTGTTTCTATTGGTAATTGTCAGAAAATAGATGCAGAACATTTAAAGAACAATATGAATGTTGAGTTGGATCATATTCCAGTTTTCCTCTGCACATTAAGTCTATACCATAGACAAATTACATGACTTTTCTGATTCTCACAGATAAAATAGGGATAACTACATTGTGTGGAAGCAGATATTAAAATAAACTCTCCCTTTATAATCTAACAAATGCCAGATATATAATTATAAAATATAAATGAATTATTGCTCTAATCTGTGGCCTGTAAGAGTGAAATAATCAATCATATATAGCAGCAACCTTTTTTCCACTTAATGTCACAGTCTTAGAATTCAAGCTCTGCTTGTCATTGCTTTTCATCAGTTGTGTATCAACTTGGCATTGATAGCATCTTGTGGATTGGACTGCATAGGGTAAGACCGTGTATTAGTTATATCTGCCGGATACCCCATCCCACTCTTCTAGTGATAGTAATGCCCTTCCTCTGGGGAGCTGACTTTCCTCCACAGCGTGTTTCTGATAGACCAGACAATCAGAGAAATTCATCCCAACACCATCCCTAAAACATAGGGATGAGTCCATGTTTCAAGTTAGACCAAACAATTTTCTTTCCAGAGACAGAAGGATATAGTAAACATTTTAGCCTTTGAGGGCCATGTGGTCTCTGTTTCAACTACTCAGCTCCGCTTCTGTAGTGCAAAGGCAGCCAAAAACAACACTTAAATGAATCTGTGTGACTATGTTTCAATAAAACTTTATTTACAAAAATAGGAAGAGGTATTGTAATTGGCCCACAGGCAGTAGTTTGCTATTCTAGAGAGACAATCCATGAACTGCTTCTGAGCTTGAAATTTTCCCAGATCATCAAGAATCAACTGGGCAATTCCTCTCTCTCCTTATTTTTTTTCCAATCTCAGCTTCACCGAGGTATAGTTGACATGTAAAACTGTAAACCATTCATATTGTACATCTTGGTGGTATACGTTACCCATTGTGTAAAAATTTTCCTCATCTAGTTAATATATCCATCATCTCACATATCACTTTTTTAAAAATGAAAACATTGAAGTACTATTCTCAGTAAATTTCAAGTATAAAATACAGTGTTATCAACTATAGTCACCATGTTTTACATTGGATACTCAGATCTTACTCATCTTATAGCTGAAAATTTTTTCACCAATCACTCCCTATTTCCCCCAATCTCCAGGTCCTGGCAATCACTTTTCTACTCTGTTTCTGTGTGTTTGACATATTTTTTGTTCTTTAAGATTCCACACATAAGTGATACCCTGTAATATTTGTTTTTCTCGGCGCCTGGGTGGCTCAGTTGGTTAAGCGACTGCCTTCGGCTCAGGTCATGATCCTGGAGTCCCTGGATCGAGTCCCGCGTCGGGCTCTCTGCTCGGCGGGGAGCCTGCTTCTCCCTCTGACCCTCCCCCCTCTCATGTGCTCTCTCTCTCTCTCATTCTCTCTGTCTCAAATAAATAAATAAAATCTGTAAAAAAAAAATATTTGTTTTTCTCTGTCTGGCTGATTTCACTTTGCACAATGCCCTTAAAGTCCCTCCTTATTTTTGCAAACAGCAGGATTTCCTTATTTCTCATGGTCGAATAATATTCCATTGTGTGTGTGTAGTTATATATATATAACTACATCTTTATCCATTCAACTGTTGACAGACACTTGGGTCATTTTCATATCTTGGTTATTGTGAATAATACTGCAATAAACATAGGAGTACTGTTACCTATTTGATATCTTGTTTTCATTTCCTTTGGATATATACCTAGAAGTGGGATTTCTGGATCATACGGTAATTCTATTTTTAATTTTTTGATGAACTCTATACTGTTTTCCATAATGTCTGCACCAATTTACATTCCCAGCAATAAGGCACCAGGGTTCCCTTTTCTCTACATCCTTGTCAACACCTGTTATCTCTTTCATTTGATGATACCATTCTCACAGTTGTGAGGTGATCCCATTGTACTTTTGATTTGCATTTCCCTGATGATTAGTGATGTTGAGCACTTTTTCATGTACCTGTTGGCCATGTGTATGTCTTCTTTAGAAAAATGTCTAATATTTAATTCCTCTGCCCATTTTTTAATCTGATTGTTTGCTGTTTTGCTATTGAATTGTAGAAGTTCTTTACATTTACAATATTTTGAATATTATCCCCTTATTTGATATATGGTTTGCAAATATTTTCTCTCATTCTGTATGTGCCTTTTCATTTTGTTGATGGTTTCCTTCGCTGTGCATAACATTTTAAGTTTGATGTAGTCCCACTTGTTTATTTTTGCTTTTGTTGCCTTTGTTTTTGGTGTCAAATCCAAAAAATCATTGCCAAGACCTATGTAAAGGAGCTCACCCCCTATGTTTTCTTCTAAGAATTTTATGGTTTCAGGTCTTATGTTCAAGTCTTTACCACATTTTGAGTTGATTTTGTGAATGGTGTAATATAGGGTCCAGTTTCATTCTTTTACATGTAGCTGTCCAGTTTCCCCAGCATCATTTATTGAAGAGACTGATTCCTCATTATGTATTCTTGGCTCCTTTGTTTTTAAATTAATTGACCATATATTCATGGGTTTATTTCTTGGCTGTCTATTCTGTTCTATTGCTCTATGTGTCTGTTTTTATGCCAATATCATACTGTTTTAATTATTATAGCTTTGTAATGTAGTTAAAATCAGGAAGTTTAATGCCTTCAGCTCTGTTCTCCCTCAATATTAGCTTGGCTATTCAGAGTCTTTGTAGTTTCATACACACTTTAGGATAGTTTTTTTTCTATTTCCATGAAAAATGTCACTGTAATTTTGATAGGGATCACTCTGAATCTGTAGATTGCTTTGGGTAGTATGAACATTTTCACAATACTGATTCTTCCAATCCATGAGGGTGGAATATCTTTTTATTTATTTGTGGTTTTTTCAATATCTTTCATCAACTTATAGATTGCAGTGTAGAAATCTTTTATCTCTGTAAAATTTATTCCCAGGTACTATATGCTTTTTGATGCAGTTGTAAATGGATATTTCCTTATTTTCTCTTTCTAATAGTTTGTTATTATTATATAGAAACAAAGCTAATTTTTGTATATTGATTTTGTATTCTACAACTTTACTGAATTTGTGTATTATTTTGAACAATTTTCTGGTGGAGTCTCTATATAAAATCATGTCATCTGCAAATAAAGATAATTTTAATTCTTCCATTCTGATTTGGATACATTTTTGGTTTTTTTCTCTCCCAATTGCCCTCTCTAGCACTTTTAGTACTATCTCAAATAAAAATGGTGAGAGTGGGCATCCTTGTTTTGATCCTAATCTTACAAGGAGAGATTTCAGCTTGTCACCATTGAATATGATGTTAGCTGTGGGCTTGTCATATATGGCCTTTAATATGTTGAGGCATTTCACTCTATACCCAGTTTGTTGAGAGTTTTTACCACAAATTGATGTTGAATTCTGTCAAATGCTTTTTCTGCATCTATTGAGATAATCATAAGATTTTTACCCTTTATTTTATTAATGTGGAGGATCACATTCATTGATTTGGAGATGTTGAACCATCCTTGCATCACTGGAATAAATCTCCCTTGATCATGGTATATGATCCTTTTAATATACTGTTGAATTTAGTTTGCTAATATTTTGTTGAAGATTTTCGTATCATCAGGGGTATTGGCCTATAATTTTCTTTTCTTGTAGTGTCCCTGTCTGGCTTTGGAATCAGGGTTATGTTGGCCTTGCAAAATATTTTGGAAGTGTTCCTTCCTTTTTGAAAGAGTTGGAGAAGGACTGGTATTAATTTTTCTTAAATGATTATTAGACTTCACCAGTGAAGCCATTTGGTCTTGGACTTTTCTTTGTTGGTTGGTTTTTGATTACTGACTCAACCTTCTTACTAATAGTTGATTTGTTCAGATTTTCTATCTCATTATGATTCAGTCTTGGTAGGTTGTCTGTTTCAAGGAATTTATCCACTTCTATACTGTATAATTTGAGGCATATAATTGTTCTTGGTATCCTCTTATAATCCTTTGTATTTCTGTGGTATCAGTTGCAATGTCTCATCTTTCATTTCTAATTTTATTTACTTGAGTCCTATCTCTTTTTTTCTTGGTAAGTCTAGCTAAAAGTTTGTCTTCGAAAAATAAAGTCTTAGTCTGATATTTTCTATTGTCTTTTTAGGCTCTATTTTATTTCTTTCCCTCTGAAAAACATTAAAAAACAATTTTGATAAGTTTTTACAACATGAGGAATGTACACTTTCTTCAATACTTTTATAACTGCTATCTATTGACTAGAAGGGTATAACCGTGCAGAAGAAAAACAAGGAAAAAGTTAGGGCTTTAGAGTAAATATAAGCTATTAAGGAGGAGCAGCCGTGGCAATGGTTTTGTTGATTGGGATTGCAAAGAAAGAGAATGTGGCATGTAGTAAAAACCCTATTCAAAGAACATTTTGTAAATAATATAGGAGAAGAATGATAAGAAGTAGGCTGTTACATTTTCTTAGATTCAACTCAAAATATTTCTAGTTTTCATCATGATTTCTTCTTTCACCCATAGTTTATAAGTATCTTGTTTAATTTTCAAACATTTGGGGATTTATTTATCTTTTTATTACTGATTTCTATTTTAATTGCTCTGTGGTTAGAGAATATATTGTATATGATTTTGTTTAGCCCATCATACTATCTATCTTGGCAAATATTCCATGTACACTTTTTAAGAATATCTATTCTGTAGTTATTCCAGTTTTCTGAATAAGTCAAGTGGGTCAATTTGTTAATCACATTGTTTAAATCTTTTTATGCGTTCTAAGATAAATGATGGATAGAGAGATGATAGATGATAGATAGAAGTGGAGATGATATATAGGTATAGATATAGATGTATTTGTTGACTTAGAGAGTGTTACAAATATAATAGCATGATAGAGGCTTTATTTTCCTTTTAGTGTTAATTTTTTGCTTTATAAATTTTGAAGTTATGGTGTTAGATGTATACAATTTTTAAATTATTATATTTTCCTGGTGAATTGACACCATTCTTAACATGCGACATCTTCTGCATCTTTAGTAATTCTTTTTGTTTTATAGTTTGCTTTCTCTCATATTAGTATAACCACTAAAGTCTTTGTTTGCTTTGTGTTTGCATATGTGCTTTTCTATCCTTTTACTTTCAACTTCTTATATTTGAAGTGTTTTGTGTGAGCATTATTTATTGTCATTGTGTTCAATCCAACAATATTTGTCTTCCAAGTGGAGTATTTACCCCACTTATAGTTCATATAAATACTCATATGTTGAGTTTGAAATTTATGCAGTCATCCTATTATTTATTTTCTATTTTCCCTTATTTTCTCCATTTTTATTTCTTACCTTCTCCTGGATTAATAGTGTCTTCTATTATAGTTTATGCTCACCTTATTAGTTATATCTGATGTTATGATTTTTTTTAGTAGTTACACTAGAAATTGGAAAATATAAAAATCTATCTTTAATTAGTACTTTTGTCATTTTCCAGGCAATGTAGACTTTTCCTTCATTTACTCACTTCTCATCTTTAGTGCTATTGATATGTATTTTAGTTTTACATAGGTTTTTCATCTCATACAGTAGCAATATTATAATTATTTACTTGGTTGTTATTGTTGTTTTAAACAGTCAATATACATTATGATTTATTACCCATATTCACCCTTTTCTATATTTTTAATTTTTTACAATGATTCCATTTGCAATCTTATTTCTTTAGACTGAAAAACTACCTTTAATGTTTTTTAGTGTGTGTCAGATGGTGACCAATTCTCTCAGATTTTGTTTGTCTGATCTACCTTTATTTCATCTTCATTTTTTTTCACCTTCATTTTTAAGAAAATGTTTTAACTGGGTATACAATTCTAGGCTTGAAGTTACTTTCTTTCAAAATTTTAAGATGTAATTATGTTGGTTTCTGGCTTCTATTTTTTCTGTTATAAAGTCAGCTATTGGTCTTTTTTGTTACTCCTGTTTTTGCCTGCTTTTAAGATACTCTCTGGTCTTTGGTTTTCAGTGTTATTACTGTGACATTCTCAGATGTGGTTATCATTATAGTTATCTTGTTTCAAATTTTTGAATCTATGCTTCATCAGTTTTGGCAAATTTGCAGCCAGTATTTGTTTAGATAATTCTTTACTCCTTTCTACTCTCCTTCTGTGATTCCAGTTACATTAGACCATTTTACAATGTCTCATGTATCTCTCATGCACTTATGTTTTCCCAAGTCCTCTTATTTTCTCTGTGCTTTAATCTTGTAATGTTCTACTAAGTTATATTATACTTTATTCATCCTCTTCCTTGCTGTGTCTAATTCACTATTAAACACAATATTAAATTCTTAATGTCAGTTATTGCATTTTGCCTCAGGATGATATTGCTGTGGCTCCCTTTCTTTGAGATATTCACCCCCCATTTCTAGGCCACCTGGCAACCTGAGCTCCAATTTCTGCTTTCCTGGCAGAGAGAGTCTAGTTTAAGCTCTATGCAACCACATGTAGCTCTGTGCCCTACAGTCTGAATCAGCAAGTGCTCAAGAGGAAAATCAATGGCTTTCCTGTAATATTCATCTCAATGCACTTCCCTTCTCCCCAGGATCTTGCCCCATAGCTGCCATAGATTTTCTCAAATGCCTTCAAACTGTTGGAGGGCAGGAAAGCAGTTTAGTGTGTATTTTGTCCAGTGGTCTTTATAATTATTCTTGGGAGGAAAAAAATCATCAAATAACTTCTCATTATAAGAAATCATATTATGAAGGTAACATGTGTATTTTAAAAATAGAAATGCGGGCGCCTGGGTGGCTCAGGTGGTTAAGCGACTGCCTTTGGCTCAGGTCATGATCCTGGAGTCCCTGGATCGAATCCCGCATCGGGCTCCCTGCTCGGCGGGGAGCCTGCTTCTCCCTCTGACCCTCCCCTCTCATTCTCTGTCTCAAATAAATAAATAAAATCTTTAAAAAAAAAAAAAGTAGAAATGCTTAATTCAAAGGAAGCTCTGAGGCATACCATATGAGGAATACAGAGGAAAATCTTTGTTGGCCAAGAAGTTTTGTAACATTTTAGTATATTTTATGTCTCCAACCCCTTTATATATTGTTTCTCTTTACATAGTCTGGAATAGAGTAGAACAGATGGACTCAACATTATTTATTAACATCTACCCTCATTTCCCATCCTTATTTTTCAAGTGGTTCTGTATTTTCCCCATGATAAAAAAAAAAAATTAAAGAAGGAAAGAAGCAGGCATCTTAGATAAATAGAGTTACTGTTAACATAATGCACTTTAAAAATTCAAAGTTTGGATCATATTCATAGTGTTGATGAATCTCCCTTCTAAGACTTTTCTTTTAATTCAGATTTCCTCAATTTTGATGCTAAGCAAGAACCCTCATTCTTGATTCATAGATCAAAAAAAGAAATGTATAACTCCTATTTATTATATATTATTTTCATCCAACACCCCAGCCAAAGAAACTTTATTTGGCTACAAAGGGCTATTTTCCTAGGTACAAATAGATGTTTTGAAAATGCACCCCTGTCCAGGCCTTTGTTGCTTAAACATATAAATGGCTGGTGCAGACAGTGCTATAAAAGAATTAGAGCCAGGGGCTGGCAGTTACAGTATAAGGCAATCTTGTTAGTTTTTTTAGTGCCTTGAAAATTACTTCAACTTCTTTTTGCAGCTATTAAGACTAGTTAAATGTATAGAAAAAGAGATCTTATAACTCAAAGGATTTGGGTTCTTAAAGTTTTGTATTTGATTACATTTGAATGCAATTATGGAGGCTTGTAATGTAATATTTTCTTTCTACTGGATGAAAATTACAGATATGTAATATGGGCTTACTTACCTGATTGCACATTAACTCTAATACTTTCAGATAGCCTGAGGCATGGGCAAAAATAAAAGAAGGCTGTGTTGTTTGGTTTGGAACGAAGTCAGGTATATCATTGGTTAAACACTCTGCCTGTTTCCTACAAAGACGCAACTTTAATATAGAAATTGTTCTATACGTATGGTTTTCTTAAAAAAAAAAAAAAAGAGGGAGGGGCCATATCCAGAGCAAGTTAAAAATAATCCAATAATCCAATATAAATTGTCAGGTCCCAGATGTTTTCAGAAAAATTTTGATTTGTGAGGATATTTCTTCACCAAATCCCAAGTACTATATGATTAGATAATATGAAAAGTCAGGCCTATGACCTTTTCAGCTAACCCTTACAGGCTTGAAGATTTCCCAAAGAATGGAAAACCCTCACATCATTATGGAAAAGGAAAATCCAGTCCCTGAATAGTCCTAAAATTATCTCCAGGACCAAAATTTAGAAATCTGAGATTTTAAAAACCTTAAGAAGTTCTCCATCAGGAGAACTATATTAAATATAGTTTAATATATAAATTATATTAAATATAGTTTTAAATATAACAAGCTATATTAAATATAACACAAGATAAAATAATAGGGGAAATAGCAGCCGAGTATAGGAAACACTTAAATGCATTTCTGTGACATAGGGGAAAAATATATTGGTATTTACTGTATACAAAGACCTGGGTTAGGTTTTCTAGAGGATTACTATTTGA
This sequence comes from Mirounga leonina, assembly GCF_011800145.1. NCBI lineage: Eukaryota > Metazoa > Chordata > Mammalia > Carnivora > Phocidae > Mirounga > Mirounga leonina. The sequence goes on along the minus strand of NW_023270807.1, from coordinate 79,869,137 downwards.
GGGAAAAATGTGACTTCTTTCTTCCAGGTGCCCACAATCTGGGGGAGATAATGTAAACATAAATAATGCTCACAGAGGAAATTGTGATGAATACTGCAATGAAAAGACAATCAGCAATGGAAACATGGGCCATGGATTCCAATTCTGTTCTTGTTTTAATATATTTTGAGATTACAAAATAGTAGGCAGGTTTGCATCTCATTTCTCACATTGTTACCCAGCATCTGATTGGCACATTCCTGTTTTTACTAAGTATCCCTGATCTGAATTTGAATTGAGAATTGATTTATATGAGCAACAAGAAGATTATTTACTGGACTTCAAAGTCAGAAGTAAATTTATCTCTTTGCTCTTAATTCTTTTCTCTTTGTTTGGCATATGCTATTTATCTTTATCATTTATTTATGTGACAAGTACTTGAAACCGATTCCTATGTGGTTTAAAGTTCTGAATGTACTCCTTATGAGAGGGTTAGCATGTCATCAAGGTAGAATCTATACATAAATGTGAGTTCTGAGGAATGGCACAATGACATATTGAATAATTGCTTAGAAATCTTTCTAAGAAGGACTCCATCAAGCATGAGCCTCTGGCAGGAATGAGGCCACTCATTTTTCCTTATTATCACTTACCTTCATGTTCAATTTTGTATCTGCATTTTTGTAATAATAGTAACTGTTCTGGTAAGAGCTTACTACGTCACAGGAAGACAGTATTAAACACACATATCTATCAGTTCAGCTGAAGACCAAACTTAACTACAAAAATATAATTTCAATCCAACAGTGGGGATGATGTTTAGCATTGTTGTTTTATAGATCTTAGCATTCCAACCACAATCTTCCTCCGTCTAGCATTCTTCTCCAAAAACAAACAAAATTAAGAGCAGTGATAAAAAACACATATAGATATATCCAGAGTATCTATATACTTGGTTTGGATATAACAATTATATCTATTTATAGAAATTAGTCATTTAATAACAATCCTAATTTGAAACTTTGAATTTAAGAAGATTAGAGCTTAAATATTTTATGTCTAATTAATGATATCATTTATAAGTAGTTTTGCCAATACTGGAACAGTTGAATTCATAATTGGAGATTTAAATGAAGAAAAAAAATGTGTCCTTTTGTCCCACCATGATCGTTCTTATATTGGTATTTATTAGACCATATATTTTACCAAAAAGAAAACTGCAGGACACTGGGGTATCTTCCATTATCAATTTAAAAAATTTAAGAACTCTAGGGCACCTGGGTGGCTCAGTCAGTTAAGCACCCTACCGACTCTTGATTTCGGCTCAGGTCATGATCTCAGGGTCATGAGATTGAGCCCCGTGTGGGTCTCTGTGCTGAACATGGAGCCTGCTTAAGATTCTCTCTTTCTCTCTCTGCCCACCCCACCCCCCACTTGTGTGCATGCGCTCTCTCTCTAAAACGACAACAAAAAATTTAATTAAAAAAATTAAGAACTCTAGAGCAGAAATAAGTGAAAATATCTTCCCTTCCCCTAAGTATTTACCCTGTTAATTCATATCATAACATTGCACCTAAGTTCCTGGTGCCATTTCTTGAGTTATTTGATAAAGAGAAGTTAATGCAAATCCATCTTCATTTTTTTTGCTGACTTATTCATTAAATAGTGTTTATATTTAGTGGGAGAGAACATAGTTCCAATGCTTAGAGTCCATTCATTAATGAGATGACAAGAGGACAAGGTCATAGAACAGGCATATGGCTTTCAACTGGGGAATCCCCAGATGTTGCATCTCAACTTCAGTTTCGCCTGAGTTTGAGGGCAACTGATCATTGGAGTACTTGACGGCTCTTGTCATCACCTCAAGCAATAATTAACTTTGTGCATGATGACATCAAAAGGCATTTATTTTATTTTTTTAAAAGATTTTATTGATTTATTTGAGAGAGAGAGAGAGTGCAAGTGGGGGGAGGAACAGAGGGAGAGGGACAAGCAGACTCTGCACTGAGCACGGAGCCCCTCATGGGGCTGATTCCACGACCCTGAGATCATGACCTGAGCAGAAATCAAGATTTGGATGATTAACCGATGCTCCAACAACAAAGGGCATTTAGTCTGTATTTTCAACCAAAAAAACAAAATTGGATGTATTTCCCTATTGGCTCAACTTTTAATTTTCTAAAACTTAACAAGAATTTTGTATCTGGATGTGTTTAGCTGCAAGTAATAGGATATTTGGGGGGAAGAAAAAAAGAATTCTGGCAATTCTAGAGCCAGTACAGTGACTCAGACTTTTTCTATTTTTTCCTTTTATTTTTCTCAGCATTTGGCTTTTTTCTTCCTCTAAATTTTCAATTCATGATCACAACATGGCTGCAGCAGTTTTAAGCATTCTAGTTTTACACAACCAGAAAGAAATTTAAAAAGGAAGAAAAAAAGGCCAATTTCCAAATACTCTCTAATTTATCAGGAAGTACATCTCCCTTCTACTGCTAGGGCTCTTTTCACATTTTATGTATCATTTTCAAAACTAGATAATATGACCACCCCTAGGTCATTCATTGTAACGTATGTGTTTTTCGTGATTGGTTGAGGCCCCTTTGAAATAGGGGAAGGGCGTACCTTGTCAGAACACACTGATGACAGACCAGTATATGAACAAAAGAGACTTCTGTTAGCAAGATATGCACGTATGTGCAGGAAGAGGTTAGAACGGTTTGGTTGATTACTCACAATATCTGCCATAGTTACCAACCAGGGAGTAGCATTCTGTGAGATATTAAGATGGGGAATCATCATTAAATTAAAGTGAAGTATGCAATTCTTTTCTCCCTGGGGTACAGTGTCCTTCTGTCCCAAAGTCTTACTGCATCAATACTTGTTTACTGGCTGCTCTTGCAAGTATTGACATAATTCATTAGGCAAGAATCCATGATGATATCAAAAACTCCATGAGAAATGAAAATTCAAATAGAATACAAAAAGAAGTCAAGGTCATTTTCTCATTTCAGACAGATTGTGATTTTAATGTGGAGAGAAGTTTTAGATAAATATTTATCTTTTTGGAAATAGTACTTCCCCAACCATCTTTTGGCATAATATGGAAAGACTTTCATAAGTGACCTCTAAATACTAGGAACAAAGTGGAAATTCTCCCATTCCGATGGATTTAAAAAAAATACAGTTAGCCCATTTTCATCTGTAAGAAAAAGATTCAGCAACAAAGTACAGATGATAATTGAAGCAATAAGAAATATGTGTGTAGGCTTGTTCTTTGGGAGAAGGTCAGTTAGTGATTATAAGGATTTGACTGATCACTAGTTTAGCATATATCTAATATTAGATATTCTATAGTTCTTGAACAACACATCTGATAATGGGTGGTTGATTTAGTACTTAAGAATTTCATGCACAGAGAGGCTATGATAAGCTTTTAAGATCATTTTTTAAAAATCAGAATATTTGCTGAGTAGCTCAGAATTCATTCCTTCCATTTTATTAAAAAAACTATCAAGGCTTGGAAAAGACAGAATTGGTCTCGATTTTATGGGGGCATATTGTGCTATTTTGTCTTAAGACATAGTCAAGGCCAAAGCTCAAGTATAAGTTCACTTGTATAATAGGAGGTACAGTGTACTAAGGTGACAGATACAAGCAATCCCAGGTTAGCAATTCTTTATTTCTCCATCTTGAATCTAGATTTGAAAAAATGCAGTGCATAGATTTAGGAGAATGACAATTATAATTAAATCTGATGTATTTCCACTGTATTTCAATTTAGAATGGGATGGGATATTACCAAGGTGTAAAATGAGTGTTATCTCTATAAAACAATCACTTAACAGTTGTATTCAAATTTAAAATTAATGTTTTCATTTTTTTAAATGAAATTTTCCATTGCAACTAAGTTAAAACACATTTTGATTCTGCTTATCATCATTAATTTTATCAGACTACAAAGTTTCAAATACCTAAAATGCAAGAAAAATGGTTGAGTACACAGAAGGCAAATCTTTTTTTTTTTTTTATTCTTATGTTAATCCCCATACATTACAACATTAGTTTTAGATGAAGTGTTCCATGATTCATTGTTTGTGCACAACACCCAGTGCTCCATGCAGAACGTGCCCTCCTCAATACCCACCACCAGGCTAACCCATCCTCCCACCCCCCTCCCCTCTAGAACCCTGTTTGTTTTTCAGAGTCCATCGTCTCTCATGGTTCTTCTACCCCTCCTATTTCCCCCGCTTCATTCTTCCCCTCCCGCTACCTTCTTCTTCTTTTTTTTTGTTTCTTAACATATATTGCATTATTTGTTTCAGAGGTACAGATCTGAGATTCAACAGTCTTGCACAATTCACAGCGCTTACCAGAGCACATACCAGAAGGCAAATCTTAATCAGAGAATTTTACTGTTTTTATGACACTAAATATTATAATTTTTGTTGTCAATTTTCATGCTCCTAGATAGACAGCAAAGATTTGTATTTGACTGAAAAATATGGTTCTGTTCTAGCCTTTGATTGGCCGTTAAATTGCATTCTTACCTTCTTTGGTAATCCTGGCATTGAATCCAAAACAAGTAAAGATATGTTTTCCAGCCATGCATAGTCAATGTTCATGTATTCCCTGAGCAAACATCATGTTCTTATCACTGTCAAATGCAAAGCATTGTGGATACAAAGACAAAGCATGGCCCCTATTCTCAGTTGCTTATAATCTAATCTGAGTCAACAGATAATTAAAATATAATAATAAACAAATTAATAACCATACAATAATAAATAATAATCAATTATTATATTAAGTTAGAATATGAGTAAATCACATAAATAAAAGTGTAATGAGTTCTGTAATAGAGGTTAGACACCCATTCCTACAGAAGACCAACAAAATAATTGTATGAGTCAAAAGGCCCTCATTTATATGCAGGATAACACTTTTGAAAAGGTAGTAACTACTAGGCACAGAATAGTTTAAACTGTTGACATATAGGATGACATTTATCTAGTAATATGGACAGTTTATTTCTACTAAGAACAAAGGTGAGAGATATGACTTTCAGGGGTCATCTCCAAACAAGCACATTGACAGAGGATTAGATACAGCATTTTCCAGGGGGTAGCCATATGTGATTTATATATATATATATAGGTATAAGCTAAGTCAAAACACCTATGGGAATTTCAGAGCAGACTCACAGACTACGTATTTCAATGCAATTTGATTCAGTATGGTATACAGCTGGCAAAGCAGAGGGCTTTTGTGCAGAGGAAGGAGAGGGGAGATTAATAACAAAATGGAATCTGATTTTAAGCAGGTTGGAACATCGTTTTGATCTCGACATACATGGAGATGGCTAGTTTTTGGAATTTTAAAAATGTAACCTGTTTCTGCCGGTAAGAAGTGAATGCATATCTTTGATTATCAAAGTAAGTTAACTCTTTCAACCCACTAAATTCTTAAATCATGCTGGAAGAGAGTATACTGGAGCATTGCTGCTGTTTTCAGATATTACTCGCGCCTCCTAGAAGCTGGAAAATCTAATTTGACAGTGGGTTCACGTATTATTTTTTTTAGAGAATAATGAAGCTTTTCAGATTTCTAAAATCAAAACTTGCTTTTTCATAAGACTTATCTTCTGAATCACTCTATTTTTCTCCTTTGCAATGGTTAGAATTTTGGCATAGATTCTGTTTCCCACTCTCATCCCAACCTTGTGGTTATTCTTCCAGTTCTCATTCTCCCTCGGTGTTTGAGTGCTATTGTTATCCTGAGTATTATGGCATCACATTTCCTTCCTGGCCTGGGACTCTACACTCCACCAGCGATGACTTTTATGTGAGAATGGGGGTGGAGAGTTAAAGATAAGCTGAGAGCCGCGAATATTGCTCCTGATGTGTGATGTCCCTTCTGCACAAAATGAGGAAATGTAAAATGCAATCATAATTGCTATCAGTGATAAAAAGCAACCATTTTTATAATTACTCAGTAATAAATTTGAATATGCTTTCTCATGAAGATTAACAGTGGAGTCATGGACTGCTGTTGTTCTCTAAACTAGTGCTTGGGACACCGCACTAAATGGTACCTAATGACCTTAAGGAGTTAACAATCTCCAAAATGTAGGTAATTTGTTCTCTTCTAAGAGCTCACTGTTCTCAAACGTTTTGAGAATCAAATAAATTTTCATTTATTTATCCCTAATTCTGTGTGATCCCTTTGTCCTCCCATGACACTCAGTGACCTGGCAATGAGCAAGATAAAATAAGGTACCTTGCTGTGATTACAAGTAAGCAAAGAAACAAAAGAAAACGTAATAAAGCTGATGCCAGCCAGTTAGCCAAAGCACAGGCAATGAGTGAGGAACATGGCAGAAATGCTGGGCAGAGGTGCAGAGGATAGTAAACTTAAGCACTGAGGGCAATTGCAGTTCAAGGAACACGGTTTTTTAGGGGGGCAGCCTTGTTTAGGTGAGTTCCCATGTTACCCACCCCTAGACTATGTCAACAGCATGAAGAAGCTTCTTCCCAGAAGCAGATGGATAAAATCTCTCTGTGTGGCCATTCTGAAACTAAAAGACTTTGTTTCAACTGTAGAGATTATGCCGGTGGCTTTGGTCTCTAGATGAATGCAGTGGAATATTCTTGACTAGCTATCTATTTATTTTATCATTTGCCACACAGTGTGTATTGCCATTGTATGAGAAAATCCCTTCTGGTTAAATGAATGCTTACAAAGCAGCATTTTATATCTTTTCCCATCTCTGAGGAATTTGTCACATCTTCATATAAAAATCCCTTGTTGCCTTAGAGTTTTTAAGACCAAACACATTATAGTTCTAAGGGTATGTTTGTTCTTGTCCATCATTTTTTTTTTTCACTTTTAAAACCATGTTTATTTATTTTTGTATCATAATATGTATGACTTTTTTTTCTGACTTCCTTTTTCCTTCTCCCAAGATAGTCTGAAGAATCAGATATTGGATCTCAAGAGGCTTCCTCAAACTATTTTAGGAATGCAAGAATTCAGTGTTTGGCTAGCTCTCTTTTGTTGATTTGCCCCAGCAACTGGGGTTGGTAATAACTGCACCTTACAATTATAACTGGAAATAGGTCTTTAGAATAATGGAGACTTGCATGACCAAATGCATTCTACACCAAGGATCATGATTCTATAGGTAGGGGTTTGATGATACCATATAATTATAAGTTTTTTATCTTTTCCTCACTTATAGCTTCTATCTCATTTTTACCTGCTATACCTGTATTCCATAAAATTTCAAAATGTTATCAAAGCCATTTTCATAAAATGATATAGTCATTCAGTACTGTGGCAAGAAAAAGTTTCATATTTTATTTCTAGAATGTGATTCCCTGAGAAATCACAACCTTGGCCATTTCTTTCCATTTTGTTCATGGAGTTTGGTGAGAACAGAGAATGGCAAGAGTTTTGGCAAAATCTCCCACAGTTAAAATGTGGTATTCTTTTATCTATGGGTTCATTCATTGCATCTAGTCCTTAAACTAATTATTTATTAAACAGGAAAAGTTCTAAACAACAAGTTTAAAAATAAGTCTTCAGAAATAGTTAAAATATATTTAAAAGTCATAGAATTGCCAAATTTTATATTGGGAAATAGTTCATCCTCTCACATAGGATAGAAGCCCCTTATAGAGAGAGCCGATGAAACATATGTTTGAAAGACCTATGGTCTACAAAGGCAGCTCTTTTGATTAGGATGAAAGCTAATTATATAAAGAGTTCTGTGGAAGGAACCAGAAGCTGTTTCTTTATAGTTTCACTTACTGGTTCTGGTCTGGCCTTTTAAGATGATATAAAGAAAAGATGTATGCTATCTTTACCGTCCCTCCCCATAAGATGTCCAGGATAAATCACTTAAATCTTTAAATCATTTTTTAATGGCTTGTAGATATCTAACCATTTTAGTTCTCAGGTTGTACTCTGATGAACAGTATTCTTCATAAAAAAGAACGCTTATAATTAAATATTGGTGGAAGTTTCTGTGTGTTTGTAACAATCTAATATGTGATGTTCCATTTGAGAAAGTGAATTATTTCACACACTAAGTAGTAGGGTAATAACATATCAGAACTCTGTTGGTGTAGAATGCATCATAACTATGATGTTTATTTTCTCTAAAATCACATTCTTCTCAAGTTAAAAAATATACACTCTGTAACAAATCAATTCCACTTCTAGAATTGTAACCAAGGAATTAATCTAAACTATCAAATTAAAATATTATGCACAAAGAGCAGAATTTTGATATGAAATATCACAAATATATATGGACATAAACTAATTATCCAGTGATAGAAAATATTACAATAAACACATTCATGGAATGGAAATTTATTCTTTGGATATTATGCATCCATAAGAATTATTATGTAACATGAAATAATAATGATGTGATAATAAAAAACAGAAAAATATGTACGATAAATATATATATATATATATATATATAAATGTGTGTGTGATGGGTACATATACACTATTCATTCCAAAGATACTGCAAATGAAACATCAAAAGTAGAGTTATCTTTGTTTGGTATACTATTTCATTTTTTTCCCTTCTACTTTTATACATTTTCCCAATTTCTATAATTACCAAATATTTACTTAAATAAAAATTAAAGATCTCCAATCAATTTTTGTTTTTAACTATTAGGTTTTCCTATGTGGAACAAAATTTTTTTTCAAGTGATGTCATGAACAAATTCCCATTCTCCCGGTGTCACCCCACTAGATAGTTTTTGGTTTCATTGCTGAATCTTTAAGGTTCATGTACTGGAGAACAGGACAGCCATACCACTTGCCCTGGTACCCATACATTCTTGTCATGATGGAAAATTGATCTATTTGGGCTTGCAAAGTATCTCTTAAAACTCATGTGTTCTGCCACTTTATTTCTTCATGGAGAAAAGGAGAGATGAGAGAGTGATTGATTGAGGGGAGAGGGATTGGATAGAGAAAGGCAGAGTGTGTGGTAAAAGGGACAAAGAGAAAGCTGATTCCAACAGCTGCTTTGCTTATCTGAAAGTTTTAACTTGACTCTTGCTCACATCCCAGGTGACCAGCTAATAAAAATAATTTAAGCTTTAACAAAACAAGGGTAATTTATAATGTGAAAACTGTAGTCTGGCACTTGTATCAGCACCAGAAACAAGGTTTCTGAAAATTCCTTAGGGGAATGAAACTACCAGGGACACACAATTTAATAACAACCTCTTTCCACTCAACCACCCCATCCCAGCCCCCCACCCCCTCCTGCCTACTCAACATCAACATCAAAGCCTTGAAAGAAACAAAAAATTCTGTTTCACTGTTGGATTTTTCGTATCGTTTTTATTTTATTTATTTTTAAAGATTTTATTTATATATTTGATAGAGAAAGAGACAGCGAGAGAGGGAACACAAGCAGGGGGAGTGGGAGAGGGAGAAGCAGGCTTCCCGCCGAGCAGGGAGCCCGATGCGGGGCTCGATCCCAGGACCCTGGGATCATGACCTGAGCCAAAGGCAGGCGCTTAACGACTGAGCCACCCAGGCGCCCCTTTCATATCGTTTTAAAGCAACCCTAAAATTATATAATTTTGCTTCTTTACATGGAAATATTTTAAAATTCAGGACAGTATTGTTTTCAGTAATATTATTGCTACCACAAATCTATAATTACTCACGAGACCTAGTTTAAACAGAAATAATTCCATTTTTGAACTAGTATGTCTATCGTATACTTCAAAATGATACCTTTCTTAGAAACAGGGCCTCTGGAAATGGAAATGTCTCACAAAAAGGGTAGATTTTAATTTTTTTCATCCCCATTGAATTAGAGCAGAAACTAATTTGCTAAGTGGAAAGCTGTCATACAACATATTGCATAAAATGAATATACACATGGAGATTAATAAAAAAAAAAGCACAGCATCAACTTCATAGCAGTGTCATGCTTAAAATGAACTTACATTTTTATCCTGCTGGAGGACACCCAGATTGTTTTGTTTTAATGGCTTCCAGCCATCTCCATTATATAGCATAAAGACTCAAAGGGGAAAGCAGATTTTAGTCCTCAGAACAACATCTACAAGGAAGGGGTTTAAAAATGCTGATTAAGCAAATGTTGTTGGGTTAGTCTGTCCACTTCACATTTGTGTTTAAGTCATTGTGGAACAAATATTTAACTATTGGAGTGATTGTCTGGACATAATCAAAAGCCTGGATGAATCCTGGGCACCTCTGAGAATACATTTTAAATGACAGGAAGAGCTTGTTTAAAAGAATCCCTTGCTAAGGGAGAAATTAAGTGGTATTGGATGGCAATAAGTTTAACCAATCATTAAAAACTCAGAATCAGTTAAGTTCTTGGAGGCATATGGGCTTTCACCATGACAGACAAATGTAGAGTGAGAAACAGATGATCAAGCATGATTCTGTCACATACCTACTGTGTTACCTACATTAAATCATTTAACTTTCTGACCCTCAGTTTTCTCGTTAATGAAACGGAAATCATAATAATAATTGTCTTGTCTAATTCATGGGGCTGTTCTTAATATCAAATGAGATAATGAGTATAAAAGCATTTCACACCTTTTAACAATAGGGAAAATTTATTCACTATATTAAGGGTGAATTCATGTGCATTTGTGCAGTATTTTTTACAGATATTTGATAAAAAATAAGAAGACTGGAATTCTGATTTGGAGTTGGAACAACTTGGTTCATACCCAAGCATTGACAATAACTAGTTCTATTACAGGAAGCAAGTTAGTAAATTTAAGCCTCCATTTTATATATCTATCATGAACTTAGTAATACTTGCCTATTAGAGGACCTGAAGATCAAATGATGTCATATAAATAAAAACATTGTAACATTACTATTATATTTTCATTACCTTTCAAAAATTCCCTTTGATGATCAAAGAGATAATTTCCACCCAATAGACCTCTCTTCTTTATTGAAATTCTTCTCCATGCAAATTAATTCTCTTTGGAAGCTGTAAATCTTCTACCTGGAACTTTGTGCTTTATTTATATGTGATAGCAGAATAATTTTTAGATGATTTTACCAAATTCCCAAGGAAAATTTAAGAAAACACAGTAACTGACGAAATTATTATGTTAATGGACTATAAAGATCAAATTAGCAGAGTAGAAAAACCTATGGAAACAGCGTGTTCCTGGGATGCCAACCCCAAAATAGCTTAATGCAAGAGCCCTGGGAGTAAGGTGAACTGGGTTCTAGCTTGGATTTGACACCAATTCACGGGGACTTGTTTTTTTCCTTTATGTAAACTGAGGGACTTAGAGTAAATAGTACATGGGACCTTTCCTGCTTTGATGTTTTGTTTAATTATTAAAGTTTAAGCAGTGTGTGAATACTTAGGGGTAAAAGGGCTCTGAATTTACTTTTCAAAACTGCTTGGAACGTTACAGCTTTCTACGTAATAATGTCCTCATGGTAAGAAAAAGCTCCTATGGGTTCCAAAGAAGTCTTACTTTGTTCTGGAAAGTAACCTAAGTTCTTGCAGAATATGATTCAAGAAGGCATGAATTAGTGAAGATAAAGCAGGAGTCCTCAACTTTAACTACATTTTTTGGAATGGGAAAGTTTTATTTTATGGTGTTTGTTATAAATTATTTCAAATCTTTGAGAGCAAAATATGTATGTGCAAATGTATCTAAAGTTAGGTATTACTTAAAAATGCATTTGCAGGCATACAAGGGTGAAACTCAGCAAGTACTTCCTATTTCTTCTTGATATTATAAAAAGGGTAAAATGCTGGATTTCTTAAGGCACATAAGTCTGTCAGAAATATTTTAAAACAAAATCTGTTAAGTGAAAATTTTGTAAAATAAACATTTCTGTATTTTACAATTTTTAAGTACCTTCAAATATAGTTTATTTTTAAAATCTAAACTTTAACTCAATATCTTTTACCTGATTTGATTTATCCCAAAGAGCTAAAGCCCAGTTAGTGATACTGATTTTTAGAGATAACATTATGAGCTGAACTATAATTTTCCAAAAAAAAAAAAATTACTTTAGTGTTTTCATTCATAATATGAAATAGTTTATTATTATATAATGAGTGTCTTGGCCATTCAGAATTCAACATTCAAACTCCCAGACCCTTTACTTAAGGTTGGATCACTTAATATGCAACAATATACTATTATTTCTGTTCCTGCATAGTTTACAGGAAAGACAATGATGTCCTTAGGTGCCTAATTTAGGTAAACATTTCAAATTTCAGACCTACATATTGGCTATAAATAATATATGAGACCGACAATTTCAAAAAAAGGTAAATTTTCTGAGTTAATACTTACATATTCAATTTCAAATCCTTGCCTTTTGGGAAAATATGTGTCATAATATGTTATAAAAAAGTATTAGTCAGGTATTATGGTGAGGGAATACACAAGAAATTATACTCTTTCCTCTAGTACTTTTATCTTCTCATTAGGTATGACATCTAGAATAAAACCATGTTTGTGGCATGATTTAAAACTTAGACATAAATCACCCTGTAAGGTTATCTTACCTATAGGTAATATTTTTTAGTGTATAAACATGTTCTGCTTTAAAAAAAAATCTGATGATCTCAAATTCTAATAGGATAACTGGAAAAAGATATTTCTCAGTGTTAAAGTTATTTTTTTCTATTCAGGATATTTCTAGAATTGCTCTCACTTACCGTGTAAAAAAAAAATAAAGAAATTCTAGCAACTTAAACAATCTATTGGTATTGTTCCATTCTACTCATTTCTAATTTCCTTCAGCCTTACTGTCCAGGAAAAACATGAGGCACACCGCTGGGTAGAAGTCCCCCAAAAAACTTGAAGTGTGAGTCTTCCCTATGAAATAGCAAACTTCCAAACACTGGAATAATAAAAACAATAACAGAAACCCATTAATCACTGTTCATTGAAGTCTGTGGGAAATAACGTCACAGAAAAGATTGCCTTATGTTGGATTCCTCATAAATACTGAAAAAAAAAGTATGAAATTTTATGAATTTAAGCAGTTGTTTTTGCTCAATGTCTCCTTGAAATGAATAATTCTTTCTTTCTTTCTCTCTGTATTATACACACACACACACACTCTCTCTCATACACATACATATACAGATTACTAGGCAAATACTTTGACAGCTGACATAGAAAATTACAGGATAAAACATTCGATTCAGAATGTGTGGACATTGGTTACATGCTTATTGAGATACAATAATGGTATTGCTATCTAAAAATTTAAAGGTTGCATTCTCTTAGTTCATGATAAGATAAGTTCTTGGCTATATGCAAGACCATTCATCTCTAGGCACCGAACTCCTTCCATGAAGTTTTTTGACAAAAGAAAAGAAGTGCTTTTGGTAAGTGACCCTCCTGTCCCCACAGCCTTCTAAGGAGAAGGGCAAATGGAAAGAGGATCTTAATGCCAATGTTCTACGTAATCCATTTAAGTCAAGACCCACACATTGAGTTTAGATCTTTGTCTTTTTGGAAGTCTTATGCTGTTCCGTGGTATAGAAAACTGTTATCGGGTATCATGGGGAATGAATATGCAATCAACTATGTTCTGTTCCTTCTGACACTCTGAATTTCTTGATAATTAAGATATAAGGAAACGAATGCCTTCAATATGATCATTGGAAATCAAATTCTTAATTCTCTTTTGAAAACTGATGAGTCATTATGTTGAATTGTCTCAGTGGAATAAGGGCCTTTTACCATGATCTTCTTTGGATTACTTAATCGTATCATCTCTTAACAATCTAACACTGCTTGCTTTAGGAATTTCGTAGTAGGCTTAATAATACAACACAAGAATTAATCAGATAAACTCTTTAGGATATTTTTTTTTTTTAAAGATTTTATTTATTTATTTGACAGAGTGAGACACAGCGAGAGAGGGAACACTAGCAGGGGGAGTGGGAGAGGGAGAAGCAGACTCTCTGCCGAGCAGGGAGCCCGATGCGGGGCTCGATCCCAGGACCCTGGGACCATGACCTGAGCTGAAGGCAGACGCTTAACGACTGAGCCACCCAGGCGCCCCTCTTTAGGATATTTTTAAAATCATTGTGAATAAGATAAAATTCATTTGAGTTGCAAAATAGTCTCTTTTAATTCTAATTGAACAAGGGTTATATATTAATTATTACTCATTTAATTTCATTTCATCAGCTTATTACATGGTTTAATTCCATTATAGTCCATTCTATTTGCATTTACATTTTATCCTTTACTGTATATTCAGTACAGGACTAGATATAATAGTGGTCTTGCTATTAATTTTATTTTGCCTCAGGTGATTGGTATGCCAATCAATGGTTACCTAATTAACATTCGTTTCCTCTAGCCCTGGACTGGATCTTGAATGGGCAAGTCTGACCGGGCTAGTATTATTGAAAGAGAGGTCGCTCAGATCTTGTTTGAAATACAGCCAGCTTCTTCTTTCTTTTCTTTCTTTCTCTCTCTCTGTCCTTTTATTTATATCCTCCTCGCTAAATATGAATAAAAAGACACATTCCCCAGTGCCTGTGGGCAACCATATTATTATATCAAGGGAAGCAAAATTTACACTTAGAAGGTAATTTGTGATATTGTTGGAGGCAATAAAAGATATATTAAAAATGATTAACAATGCTATAAGAAATAAAAGAAATACAAGCATGTTTGTTAGTTACGTAAGAATTTGTGTCATGTGGAAGCTTGGAATTGCTTCCTAAAACATACATGTAATTTGAATATCTAATTGAATGGATAAAAAGAGAGCTAAATCAATCCTAGAAAAATGGAAGGTGAAAATGGGATGCAGACTACAGAACAGAATGAAGATGGTGAGGAAACTGGTTTGGTTCAAGCCATGTCTTTGTGTTGAAGAGCTTAGACTTACTAAGAGAGAGTGCAAATAATAGCAGCCTTCTGAATCCTGACTTTATACTTGGTGAATATTAAGTCAACTCCTAGTGCCCCTCTTGTTGGGAACTGGTGTTGGAGGATGGCGTGGGGGGAGTATGTCAGTTGTGTTTCTGTAGGACTTTAAGGAATCATCTCTCTTCCAGCCCATAGAGTCCTGGTAGGATTGTGATCATTGAAATCTGCCAAAAGCCATAGTAATGAGCATATCGCTGAGGTTATACCAATTATTGCTCTGAATTATTTTGGACACAGTATAGTTCCAATGATAGCATGTATTTTGATCAGAGAAAGGGCAAGGAAGTATTTTTCAGCGATTGATATGTAGACACTAGAAGAAAGAGCTACTCTTTCCAGAAAAATAAAGTTATGGTTCCGCCAGGGTCCATCTTGCTTACCATATGGTGAGAGCCAGCCTGCAGAGGAAAGCCAGGCAAAGCCAGAGAGCAGGAGGTGGAGAAAATTAGACAGTCTGTGCTCACATTTGAGTTCCTATGTTCAACAGTGCCAAGAGACAGCGGGTTTAACTTTGACTTCCCAGTTATGTGAAGCCATATATTCCCTTCCAGTTTAAGCCAATTTGCCTTGGGAGTCCAGCACTTACAACCAACAGAATCTTGACTGGTACTATTATTCAGTCACTGGGAAGAGGACTGAGATATCCACAGAAGCACTAACACTAATCATCATCAGACAGTACTTTTATTTTTATTCATATATTATTAATATTCCACAAATAACAATATCATTTCAAGAGGGTTTGGTGGACATGACCTGGTTTAAGGTAATCAATTTCATGTCACTTGGAATGCCTTTGATACAATGGTGTAAAAATAAAGGAACCAAATGGCTGTAATGCAGTAGCTCCCCATTTTGCTAATCTAATAAATAAATACATGATAAAGTGGTCAATTTACATAACTGTCTTCAGTCTTACATTGTCCCTTGAGAGACTGTATTTTTTTTTAAAGATTTTATTTATTTATTTGAGAGAGAGAATGAGATAGAGAGAGCATGAGAGGGGGGAGGGTCAGAGGGAGAAGCAGACTCCCCGCTGAGCAGGGAGCCCGATGTGGGACTCGATCCCGGGACTCCAGGATCATGACCTGAGCCGAAGGCAGTCGCTTAACCAACTGAGCCACCCAGGCGCCCGAGAGACTGTATTTTTAATAAAGATTTAGGTTTAAGAAATGAAAATATCACCTTTTAAAAAGAAAGATATGTCAGAAACACAGATATGAGCCTATGCAAGTTATTATATAAAATCGAGTTCTACCTCCCCTCCTCACCTCTTGGCTCTATATAACACTATAAACACACCAGATGATTTCAACGAGTTCACTGGGTAGGTGGAAAACACCAGCCAGTGTGGCTATTTGGCATCAAATAAACAAAATGACTGTTGATGGGACAATCTTTTCTCTTTTGAATAAGTAGTTGTGTCATTAACCTAATAGCTAAATAAAAGATGAAGCAATTTCCAATGACAAGAAAATATAAAACTCCACACTGGAAGGTTATATCTCTTACAAGATGGAGTTTTGTCTCCAAAAGACCTGGGCATCAGGTGTGCTATGTATAATGTGTATGTGTTTATAAGAACAAATCTCAAACTCTATACTTCTTACTGATGTGCAAACATATACATAATAGCTGAAGAAACATTTAAATCCAAGCTGGAAAAAAGCCTCCTCATCGCTAATGTACATTTAAACTACCCAGTTCCCGTGTTGTTGTAATCACAATGCAATTTGATACCAAGTGTGGAAAGATGTACTTTGGGGGATGGGGGCTTGAGAGCTGTCAGGGGACTTGCTCCTTTGGCAGTGATTAACAGTTTGGTAATGAGGGTCTGTTGTGTGGGGGTGAGAATCCAAACACTGTGTCAAATGGTTAGCTGCTCTTTTAGTGACCCCAAAGTACGCAGCAGTCCTGGAGCTGAGAGAGAGGCAAAGAGAGAAAGAGAGAGCTAGAAGAGCATGACAAAGATTCCAAAATCCTTATTTTTTTACAGAGACAGAAGATTCTTCTCTACTGTGATTAGTCCACAACCCCCACACCCTATCCTTCCAAAAAGACATTCTGGTAGCGTTATCTGATAATAATAACAAAATAACCCAAACAAAACTGAAGAAATTTAGGGCTACAGGTTTAGAAGTTGTTGAGTCCATTAGCAAAATGTTTTTTTTTTTACTGAAAAAATTAAACTTGAAAAGAAATACCTTTTTTAAATGTGGTTTTAAAAGTAGCTTCACAATAAATTCAACTCTTATGTAAACTTTCTCATTTACTTGTTAGTTTTACGCCTTAAGAAGTGATCTTTTTACTCAGCTTTGTATAAAATAAAGTAAAAAAGAAACTAACTCTTCAGAGAAATCTGAAGGGAAAAAAAGCTAACTGCAAGGTTCAGTGTCTTTATATTTATTGGCTTGAGGTCAATCTGTTATGAGATGTCTTGGATATTGTGTCTGTAATGGCTGTGTTTTTTTTTTTCTTAGCTACATATCCAGAGCTGTGTTATTCATAGGGAGACAGAAATACTTGGGCATGAATTCTATACCTGTCAATTAGTGTGATCTGGGGAAGTTACTTAATCTTGGTTTCCAGTAATAATATTATAATAATACCTTCCTCTTACAGTTATTGTAAAGATTGAATAAGATAATACAATGTCTGATACATAAGAAATCATGAATAGATACCAGAACCATTTCTTTCACCACTTTTGTCCTATTCAACCTAACATAGCTTTATGATTATTATCAATTTGGTTAATTTTGAGGTGAAATGTATGTTTTCAAGATATATTATCTTTTATTATGATGTTGCAGTTTACTTACAACTGTATTTTGATGTATTTCAAATTTTAATTTAACAATGAACACATTAGTTAATTTCAGCCTCAGCAACAACAACAACAAAAAACAGAAAGAAAAAATAATTTCAGGGCTACATATCTCAGTCATCACATTTCTTTTGTTAAAATACTTGTCTGTAAACAAAGTTTAGTGTGCATTTCAACTTAACATAAAATGTTAATGAATAAAGTACAAGACTCACATGGATATGTAAACCCCAGAAAATGTCCAAAGTGGATTTTGGCTAAAATCATCTGGACAGTTGCCTCTGTAATACAAAGCCAAAGCAAAGAGACGGTGGGCCAAAGGAAGCCTAAGTACATAAACATGAAACTACTGAACTCTGAGGAAATTAGCGAATGAGTTAAATACTGATCCGGGAGCTCTGTCCATTTTTATCAGGGGGATATTCTACTGCTGTAAGCAGGCATCTGGTTTTCATGTTTTTCAGAAAAGTCCCAGGCTAGTGGGGGATGTTAATAACGAGGGAGGCGAGACACATGTAGGGGCAGAGGATATATGGGAAATTTCTGTGCCTTCTCAATTTTGCTGTGAACCTAAAATTGCTCTAAAAGATAAAATCTTAATTTAAAAAAAAAAGTCTAAAAGTATGAAGAACAGAAGACAAGCATATCCATATTTAAATGTTGGTTCCCTTTCCCCTTTATAAAATGTTCTTCTAAGAATTAATGAAAGCGTATTAAATTTTATGTAAATTAGAATTTTCCTAAGGTAAATAAACCTCATCTTGAAAAGGAAGTTTAAATTTCTTTTTGTAGTAAGTAGATTTTTTTTGGTTTGCTCTTTAACCTGAGGTTTTTAATAGATCCTTTGGTCTGTACATAGAATGCAGGAGATCTATGATGAGAAAACATTTCATTTTTGTTTTTGTCATCCTCTGATGCAAATTTAGCATTTTCTGGAATTGTGAATGTGGTATATCGTAGCTCTCTTTATGGACTATTACAGTTGCTGCAGACATCTTGAAATACCATGTGTGGTCATCATCACTTTGAAGTTATGGTAGTTATTAGACTGCCAATGATGTCCACAGCAAAAATAAGGATATAGATCCTTGCAGTAAGCCCATAAATTTGCATCTGTTTCAATTCATGAAATATGTGTAAACTTGGTGGATGTATTGGGTTGGTAAAAGAAGGGAGTTTCTCAGGGCACCTGGGTGGCTCAGTCGTTAAGCGTCTGCCTTTGACTCAGGTCATGATCTCGGAGTCCTGGGATCGAGCCCTGCATAGGGCTCTCTGCGTCCGGCTCCCTGCGTCCGGCTCCCTGCTCGGCGGGAAGCCTGCTTCTCCCTCTCCTGCTCCCCCTGCTTGTGTTCCCTCTCTAGCTGTCTCTCTCTCTGTGTCAGATAAATAGATAAAATCTTAAAAAAAAAAAAAAGAGGAGTTTCTCTGTTTCTTCCCCAACATATTCTAGTCTAACAATTTTCCAACTCATTCATATTGCCCTCTATATAGCAATATATTTCAGTCACAAAGTAAAGATCATAAGGCTAACGTCTATTTCTTCATTTAAGGCCCTAATAACATCTCAAATAGTCTTAGCATAGAGTTTGCTTATAGAGTAATGATAACAGGTTCCCTAGGCATATCTGCAAATT
Source organism: Mirounga leonina (assembly GCF_011800145.1). Taxonomy (NCBI): domain Eukaryota; kingdom Metazoa; phylum Chordata; class Mammalia; order Carnivora; family Phocidae; genus Mirounga; species Mirounga leonina. The sequence goes on along the minus strand of NW_023270807.1, from coordinate 79,849,725 downwards.
GAATCTCTTCCTTTAAAACCCTTCTTTCCTATGTAGTACACTCCAGCCTGCCAATCAACATTTGGAAAAAAAGATTGCAGAAATTTAAACAATAATATCAAACCTCAGTTATCTTCATTCTGTATAAGAGAAGATGATAAAGAGAAATTTTGTCTTAGACTAACTGTGTCAAGTGGATAAAAGTTCATAAATGAGATTATCCCAGTGAGAGTAAGTATTGAACAGTGTTATCCCTTAAAATTAAAAAAAAAAAAAAAACCCTGTCACATTGAAGAAAAACCACCCCCCAATCATTCAGTAACTACTGAGTTAAATGTGTTACAATTTTAATCACAAAAATAGTATTTTAGCATTGACTGCTGTAGTGTTGATAAATATATTTTCAAATGCAACCACCAACTAATTAGGAGCACAAATACCCAATAAATGTCCCATGGCCATCACATTGAGGGTAAAGTGCTTTCAGAACTTCAGCAGTGGAAAGAAACATCATTTTCATTAATGAATTCTTGATAGTGCTTCCATTTTGTTTGGGAGTGTTGTTTGCTGTGGAATGAAGAGAATGAGAACATCAAGACTGACTTCATTTCTGAATAAGTAGCAAGTCACTGAAACACTCATCTGTAATGAGGAGATTGGTCCCATCAAAGAATTAAAACTCCAAAATTATATTATTTCTGTGACATTCAAATAGAGGTACCCAAAATCTTTGCCAGAAATCACCCTTCCCATGAAGTATTTTGATTTAAAAAAATCAAAAGCAACTATTATAGAAATCGATTTTTCAATCTTATATAGGATGTTCAATCTTACTCAACATTATATGACCTTTCCCTTATATTTGGGGAGGTAAAATTTTTTTCCCTTCAAGGAAAGTTTTTGTTCAGGAAAGGCTGACAGGCAGAGTGGTAAAACTAATGCTGTTTCTTGTCCTTCTCTAGAGACCAGTTTGAGAACCTTTGAGATTGGACCTGAAGCAATTTCATTTTCTCCATTAAATGTGGAGAAGAAAGCATGGCGGGAAACATGGCTGGTATTTGTGTTTCTATTTCAACCCACCTAATACTATGACTTTGTATAAACGATTTTTCCCTATTTGTTCTGAGTCAGGTCTTTGGAAAAGAAATATGCATGATCAGGTGGTTAGTTCTGGGATATAGAACTAGAATAAAAGAGGCAGATTAAAAACCAGTAGTCAGTTAAGTGAGTTTAGAACACTGACTTACTCTGATAACAGCCTTTTAGATCTGACTTGTCTGAGTTCCTAACCCTGAAAATACTGATTGCCACAAATTCTATAAATCAAAGAAATTCCATATTTTGTTTCTGCTCATCATATCATTGAGGATATGACATCCACAAAGAAAATAAACAAACAAAAAGAAGTTATGATGTGGAATATTCATGAAGAGCAATGTGCAGGGCTGCATTTTCAAATGTTCTGCATTGTTCTGTTAAGGGGGAATTCTGATGCCTTGAAAAAAATCAGGTATCATCCTGCAATTAGAGTGCCATGAAATATGTATTTAATAACTTGCTGATGCTCTAAATAATGCAGCAGCCCATTCATTCATTCATTTATTCATTCATTAATGAGAGCTTATCGTGGACCCTAGGTTCTGGGATACAGAGATGAACAAGATAAGCAAAATCTCTGCCCTCCCAGACCTTACACTGCAGAAGCAAATGACAGGCATAAATTAATAAATATTTATTATAATGACAGGTAATGATAAGTGCAATGAAAAAAGTAAAGCACCCCAGGAGAATAGAGATTGAACATGTACACAAATGAGTGGAGGAAGTAAACCAAATGGTGGAGGAGGGAACATTTTGAGTAGAGAGATGAACAAAGGCAGAGAGATGAGGGAGGGATCCATGGGGAGATCAGGGAGTGAGAGAGGAGGAATTCCAGCAAGAAACATGAAAGCATGTGAAGTTTCTGATGCCTGTTCAAAGAAAGGTCAGTGTGTCTAGAGAAAGAACAGGCAGAGCAAATGGAGTAGGGTAGGAGATAGGGCTGAGAAAAGGAAGGGCAGGCCAACTGGAGTCTTTTAGGCCATCTTGAGGTGTTTGGTCTTATTCTCAATGTGATGGGTTACCAAAAGATGGTTTTGAAGAGGGCATTAGTATTGTAGCATTCGTGTTTTATTTATTTTTTAAAATTTTATTTTAATTCCAGTATAGTTAGTATACAAGGTTATATTAGTTTCAGGTGTAAAACAGTGATTCAACAATTCCATACATTACTCAGTGCTCATCAAGACAAGTGCACTCCTTAATCCCCATCTCCTATTTCACCCACCCACCTCCCTTCTGATAACTATCAGTTTGTTCTCTGTAGTCAAGAGTCTGTTTCTTGATTTGTCTCTCTCTCTTTTTCCTTTGCTTGTTTGTTTTGTTTCTTAAATTCCACTTATGAGTGAAATCATATGATTTCATTTGTCTTTCTCTGACTGGCTTATTTTGGTTAACATTATACTCTTTAGCTCCATCCATGTCTTTGCAAATGGCAGGATTTCATTCTTTTTTATGGATGAATAATATTCCGGGGTGTGTGTGTTTGTGTGTGTGTGTGTGTGTGTGTGTGTTGTATATATCACATCTTATTTTTCCATTCATCTATTGATGGACCCTTGGGCTGCTTCCATATTTTGTTACTATAAGTAATGCTGCTATAAACACGGGGGTGTATGTATCTCTTTGAATTAGTGGCTTTGTATTTTTGAGGTAAATATCCAGTAGTGCAATTACTAGATCATAGAGTAGTTCTGTTTTTAACATTTTGAGGAAACTCCACAGTGTTTTCCATAGTGACTGCACCAGTTTGCATTCCCACCAATAATGCATGGGGGTTCCTTTTGCTCCACATCCTCACTAACACTTGCTGTTTCTTATGTTTTTTATTTTAGCTGTTCTGAGTAAAATGTGAGGTGATATCTCATTGTAGTTTTAATTTGCATTTCCCTGATGATGAATGATGTTGAGTATCTTTTCATGTGTCTGTTGGCCATCTGGATGTTTTTTTGGAGAAATGTCTGTTCATGTCTATTGCCCAATTTTAATTGGATGATTTGCTTTTTGGGTGTTGAGTTGTCTCAGTTCTTTATATATTTTGGATACTAACCCTTTATTGGATATGTCATTTGCAAATATCTTCTCCCATTCCATAGGTTGCCTTTTAGTATTGTTGATTATTTCCTTCACTGTAAAAAAGCTTTATATTTTGATGTAGTCCCAATAGTTTATTTTTGTTTTTATTTCCATTGCCATTATTGGATATTTAACCAAAGGAAATGAAAACACTAATTTGAAAAGACATATGCACTCTCCTATGTTTATTTTAGCAGGAAGCAGTGGTGAGGAGAGGTAGCAAAAGGATGTCAAAAATGTGTCAGAAAAGTTTTGGGGTTTTAGTATAGGACAACACATAACTGAGATCCCCCATGAGGCAGTGTGATGTCATGGAAACAAAATTTTCAGAGCAAGACACACTCTTCTATGAAGCACTTGAATTTGGGCAGATGTGAAGCTTTTGACCTCTGTGGAAAGTGACAATAACAATAAATTCCTTGCCAGTCTGTTATGAGGTGTAAATAAGTTAACATAGTTCAAGTGCCTAACACTGTATTTTCCACAGAGTTGGTTAGCTCCCCGTCCAGCTGAATGGTTAACAGTAGTTTCCTTCTATAGCACCGAACTTGTTTGATAGTGGACAGTTCTATAGCTATTCTCATGCTCACAAAATGCAATGAATACTAGATCTTGGTTATATGATTTACCCACTCTGTACGGGTGTTGGGGGGATTAATTAATTAATGCTTGTAAGGCACTTTATGATACACAGGTCAAAGGCACTAGTGAATGCAAAGTTCCCTTATTAAATTTTACCACCTGCAGACTCTACTGCTTTCCCTCAGAAACACTGTGTGAGAGAAGAAATGCCTTTCAGGAAAGCAAATTTTCTCATGGTTTTCTTCTGCCACCACTGGAAGAAAAATGCAGTATTTCAATGAGAAATATTACCACATTGTTTGTTCTTGAGCGATTTCCAGAAGAAATACCACAAAAATGCTTTTCTTTGAGGGTATTCAGACAATTTCCTATAAATTGTATATATAGCAACACAGCTATATATGGGTAATATATAGTCTGGGTTTTTTGTTGTTCTTATTGCTCTAGAAAGGGTGCCATGTGGAAATCCAAGGAATTCCTTTATTTGGTAGAGAATAGAGAGTGATCAGTCAGCTAACATGAAAGCAAATTCCTTTTAAATTTCCTCTTATCTCCAGCTTCTTTTTTGTGAAAGATGGGGAAAACCATACCACCCCTTCCATTTGTTGGGAGGATTAGTACAAGGTGAATTTTTTTTAGAGAGACTGCCCCCAAACTGATAGTAATGTTGCTGCTGCTGAATATGAAATAATATGGTTATTCAGGAGTTTATAATTTATGTAGGGCAACAAAACAAACCCAAAAGCTGATTTTAAAAATTAGGCATTATGTAAGTGAACATACTGCAAAATATTAAATTAATTTCATGGCTATGATCATAGATTTAAAATTTTGTGATTAGTAATAAATTTTACAAAACCAAATTTTCAACATGCTCACTTCTAGCACTTTTTTGATGCTGACAGGCAATATCTATTAACTTTATTATAAAATCTGGGTATTTATTTGATATTAGTTGATTGGTTGGATTTTTATTTTGTTATCTTCATTACCACTTCAGTAATCTCTTAATTACTGAATAATAATGGTAACTTATGAAATTATGTTCACTGTCCTCAAAAATGGAGGCTGAATTTCTAACTCCAGCTACCAAATGCACCAAGACTAACTTTTGAATAGTCACTGAAGTAAAAGGTCTGGGTTAAATTTCTATTTTATGCTTATCAATGAGAAGTGATACTTCAGGCAGAAGAGACAATGCTCATTCTCCCCAACGAAAAGAACATGAGACATTCCAGGTCTTTCTAGTGCAGTTGATGATGCCAAGTTACCCAACTTTGGTCTGTTTTCTTTAAGTAAGATGGCTGTGCATGCACACGCGTGTGTATGTGTGTGTGTGAGAGAGAGAGAGAGATCTCATTTGAGTAATTGATTGGTTACTTGAAAGACTTTCAGCACCTACAGTCAATTAAAAGGGCAAAACACAGGTCTTAACTTCTCCCTGTATTCTTGTTACTGAAAATTTTTCTTCAGAATCTGAAGCTCAAACCTTTTTTTCTCTAACCCAGCCTTGTTAGTGCTGCCACCTACAGGAAGATATGGTGGCAAAACAAGAGGCGTTCATGTGAAACCCTGTAACTAAACCCTATCTCCTTCCTCCTGTCCCTATACTAACCTCTTTCAGCCACTCCTATCAAACCCAAAAAATACATGCACGCATATGCATGCATGCACACATAACACACTCTCTTCCCAAAGTTTTTGCACCCAGGCGTTTAAGTCCTGATTGCATCTAGTCACTTAACTAGTAAAAGGCAGCATCCTAGATTGCAATTCTCTCCTTTAACCTAGTCACTGTATATTTGTAAGTAAAAATTGATTATCTCATATCTGCTGTGTCTGAATTGGATTTCTACATCCACTTTTACTCAGACTGAAATGTCAAGCTGGACACTTATAATTATATAACATGGGAGAAAAAGTTGAATGACATAGTGAATAAACTATTGGCTTTTTGCCAGAGAGATACAGGTTTCAATCTGACCGACAGCTCTTTACACAATGAATAGTCTTGGTCCTGTCCCTGTGGGAGAGTGGTCTATGTCAGAAAAACTTCTGATTATAATTCAACACAGTAGGCAGTCCTGTTAAGTTGAGAGCTGGAGCTATATTTGCAAAGAGGATTAAATACTTTCCTACTGAGAGAGAGAGAGAAACTTCTTGATAGGGGTTCAATTTATTGGAAAGATTCACACCCGAGTTATTTGTGTCTGTCACAGAGAAGCAACGATGCCCACTTTCAAAACCAAATTACAAATGTCCATATTCATGTTCTTTTCCCTTCATGCAGTTGGTCTGGCTATACTTTTGGTGATGAAGTAGAGCAATTTCCCCAAAACCCTTAGGCCAATATCACCATTAAGAACGTTTAAGTTCCCCAGCTATGCCAAGAGATGCGCCAACAAGGTGAATGTGTCAACTCAAATGCCTGTTCAGTTAAATTGCTGGTAACTTCCTGGAGAGCTCTGCGGAGAAGTCTGAGGTAAAGCCAGAGCTTAGCAGGAAATTGTGCCCTGATTAAAATACTGGCTGCCAGAGGTGGGATCCGTGGAGGTGGTCCGGTGTATATTATCCCTATTTTGCCATCTTTGGACTAGGTGTTATAAAAATAGTTTAGAAAGGGTTAGCTCAAAAAATAATTCCCCCACTGAAAAAAAGTCTACAGGAAATAGAGAACTATTGAAAATGGTGATATAAACTTAAATTTATAACACATTTCCATCATCTACAGACAAGAAAGCAACTGTAATTGGCAGGGTGTTGAGTGAAAACAGGATTGTGGGGTTTATTCATTTAGATGGGTTGGGGAAAGCTGGAAGTGGGCGAGTATGGAGCAAGGATATGTTACCACATTTCTATTTAAGCCCTGTTAAGGGATTTGCCAGCACTCTAACGTGGCTCATTTATTCACACTGGCAGACCCCCTTGTAAGACTGCAGCCTGAGACTGGCCTATACTCTGCAAGATTTCCTGTCTGAGTAGCAAATATTCGAGTCTCTGTGCCCCTTTGGTACTGATACCTTGTGGCTACTGATTTGACTTGCCTTTATTTAGACTTCTGATACTTGTATATCTTCCAGTCACTGGGTTTCTAATCCCTCTTTGTCTTGGCAATATACTCAAGTTTTTAGTATCTTTCCAGTGGTCCAGATGGTGCCCATACTTGATTCCTATTGCAGAATCTTTATTCTGACGCTTTGCATGGCCCTAGTCCCCTGTACGAGGTCAGTGCAGCGTGTGATAACCTGAGAAAAAAGAGTCTCTCCAGCAAAGGAAAGAGTTCAAGACAGAAGTAGAGACAAAAGTAGGAAAAGGTGGAGGGTAAATGAGACAATTGGGGTTAGCTAGGAGAACATGGAGAGGACAAACTGAAAGAGCTCAAGGGAAATGATCTGTGTGGTCCCATAAAAAACACAAGCAGACAATTAAGTAATGCTTTGGTCAGATCCATTGTGAGAAATAGAGAATATAAAAAAAAATCATTTTCTCAAGGAACTTGGAAACTTGGTGCCTTAATGAACTGTCAAAGGAGATTCTGAGGAAAACAGTGATACATTGTCAGGGGACAGCGAGGGAAGGGAAAGGAAGGCATGATCGGGGAGCAAGGAGGGAAACCCACAGTCACATTTGGTAATATGCCATATTAATTCTAGGTGGCAATTCCCTGGGGGTTCAGCGACTCTTAATACCACCCACTCCTGAGTCTCTAGATGATTATATTTTAGTGGCAATTAAATCAGGGGTGAGTGTGTGTGTGTGTGTGCGCACGCGTGTGTGTTTTAATAAAGTAGGCTTATGTGAAATTGTTTCAGGGAAAAAGCCATCCCCGGAGCAACATGGATTTCATTCCCAGGACCCTTCTTTTCTCCCCCTAAAAAAATCAAATAAAAGACCCTGACCGCAAGATCCAGTTTGAGAATGTCTGGTATAAGGCCTGCTGTTAAGACCTCACACTTTTAGAGACTAATTGGGGTAACTGACGTGCCAGGGAGCAGGAGAACAAATCTCTGATGGCTTTAGTTAAATCGCAAATGGGAAGGTGATTCTTAAGTTCACTGTTTCTTGCTTAGTACGTATACACATCAAAGTACCAACATCTTACCCATTTCTCTAACCATAAATTTCTGAAGGGTCCAAAAGAATCATATTCTCTTAAAACATGCAAACAGTACAGGTATGCATTGATGGATGAAGCACCCAGTAAACAAGAGACACTCCTTAAAGGAGCTCTAAAGAGGCCAATTTATGCACTTTTTTAAAGAATTTAAGAGCAATCAAACTAGAGAGGCATCTAGCAGCTGAAATATTTCACAAATGAAAGGTGCATTATAGATGGTTTTCCATTAAATCAACTTGCAAGAAATAATCTACTATTATTATTGTAGTTCATTTTTGGTTTGGAACTTCTTTTTAAATGACCTGGAAAAAGTTATGTATGAGATTTTTCCCTAACAACTCACAGATCTCAACAGACTTGGTATCTTCAACCAGCGGAACAGAGAGTGCAAAAAATTACACTAATTACAGAAAAAAAATCTTCAAAGTTGTTTACACATATTTTCAACTAATCTAAAACTTCCTAGAATGAGATACAGAAAAAATGCTTGGAATAAAATCTGAGGCCATCCACAGTTTGAGAAGAGAGTCCCAAAATTAACACGTTCTCATTCATCAAATTCTGGGATCCCCACATCAACTACTGAACAACCCCAGCTGCTGGAAGTCACCAAGCCCAACAGAGCCTTGAAGACTCACTAAATGTTTGTCTGGATTCATATCCATGGCAGAATGTAAATACCTTAGGACTTTATTCTCTTAAAAAAAAAAAGCATAATATCAGTTAGGTCCCCTTATTACAAAGATGGAATGAACCAGCAGAGAGGAAAATGTCCCACAACACTCATTAAGAGGAAGGAGAAAGAGCTCATAAAGATAATCTTAGAAAAAGCACAGTTGAACCGCTTTTCACTGAATCGTATAGTTAACAAATGTCACCATATGTAATAAGCTAGACACTTATGGCATTTTGGAGACCACAAAAAGATAAAATCTTTACAAAGCCCAAAGAGGTTGCAATGAATTATTACAATGAATAAGGTAATAATTACAGTGGGCATCTGGTTAGAATTTTAATTGTGGCTAAAGAGGAACAGCTTTGGGGAGAGGGGAAGCCTCTAAATCAGAGTAACTTGCCTATTTTTATTGCTCAGACCAAAGTAAAGTCAAAATGAATCTCAAGATTTCAAAATCAAATTTTCTCCTCTCTGTTCCCTCAGAAAAGAGACTGTTTGGAACTGTCTTTTGGCCAGTAGAAATTGATAACATTGTTACTTTGAACGGGAATAGTTGAGCTTCCTTTTCTACTCATGGTGACTTACACTGTGAGAATCATCAGATAATTTAGCTTATTCCTATGCTCAGAGAAGTCCAGAATGGCCTTCAGTGCAATTTAATTACCTGAGCAATTGTTCCAAACTTCTGCTGTTTTCATTGTGATTGCCTGGCCCAAAAGCAGGAAAGACCTGAATCACCCCCATAAGACACTGAATGGAGTTTACAGGGGGTCATAGCCCGGCTCTGTCCCACGCACTAGAGCAGGCATTGGGATCTTTACAAGGTTCTCTTGTTTCTGGTATTTATATCTGTGATTCTATCCACCTGCGTGATGATAATTTCATGCCTCATATTTTACCATCAGCTTTTTGACTTTTGCCATCCACATATCTCTCCATCTACTGGTTTCTGTAAGCCCTGTTTTTCTGTGTTGACTTTCTGTCCACTCGATTTCTGTCTTGGTTTTGCCATTCCTGCCTTCTGGCCAAGTAATCTCAATGTCTCTGGTGGGGGACTTCTCCCAGGTTCTAAGAATACTTAGTACAGTAAAACTCTCTGTGGAAGCAAAAGTGCTAGAGGAATTGTCCCTCCAATTTCATAACTCTAAATTGCAGGAGTAGACATCAAAATCACTAAATTGACTAGTATTTAGAGAAATTCCCCTTTCAAATCAATTAGGTAAGTTTTTTCTGTTCTGGTAATTTACACTTTCCTAATTTAGGCACATCACAGAACATAAAGAAATCATCTCAGCACATCCAGCCTATCTACTCATTATCGGTACTCATCATAAAGGTGGCCCAAGTTAGAAAACAACCACCCCCACCACAGTAAAAAAAACAAAACAAAACAAAACAAAATTCTTGGTCACAGAGAATGGGAAAAAAAAAATCTGTGATAAGTTTACCACTTAGATTTCTAATAAATACCCAAATTATGATGGAAACTTGCAAAAAGAACTTAGTAGTGCCTCGATATAATTGAAGATTACTTAATCTAAAAAAGTTATCTAAAGAAAGTATAGATAAATTTTTCTCTGTATTAATGGTAAAATCAAGGTTGAAAGTGAAAGCATAGTACAAATGTTTATTATATAATTAATATGTATATTTAGCCTTTTAGGTAAAATTTGCAATGATTTTGTCATGAAATTACTGTAGGTAGAAATTCTATTATATATGGTAGAAGAGAGAGTTGTTTAAAAAGATCTATTATCTACATATTGTTGAAATGTAGCTTCATTATGAAGCCAATGGAGCTTGCATTTTACACGATTATCCTCTGTCTCCTCCCAGTGAGTGATTAATCACACCGCTTCTCACTTCAGTTTCAGAGGACTCTGCGACTATAAACGTCCTTCCCTTTCAAAACAGTAAAAGGTAAAAGACCATCCTTTGTACTTGCTTACAAACTAAATACCAGAATAAATATATTTATATCCACTTGAATTTCTAATTTTTTTAGACAGCATCATCTTTCCCTGCTATGACCACCATCACCTATAGCTGACATTTTGGGACACATCCTAATATATCCCATTTTATCTCTACCTCCAGGTAATACATATTATTACCAAAAAAAAATTTTTTTTAAGATTTATTAGAATGACTTCCAATGGGTTTTCAGATAAAACATAAATCCTTAACACAGTCTAAAAGCCTATATGATCTGCCTCATCAAGTCTGACCAGCCTCATATTGGACCTTTTGGCCCTTGCTTTCTTCACACCAGCTTCTTAGGACTTTTTCTGTTCCTTGGATGCTGAGCTCTTTTTGGCCTCAAGGCTATCGTCTGTGTTGTTCCCTTCAATTGTTCTCTTTTGAAGCCCTTCACAGCACCCCCTCTTATTCCTGATCACTTCCTACTCATTCTGAGTCAGGTTCCTCTGATATATTAGCTCTTCTCTTTAGACAATATAAATACCCAAATTAGAAAGTATTTGAATAATATCTACCACCTCTTCTATAATGTAAGCTCCATAAAGGCAGGGACCATGTTGGTCCTACACAATCCTCTATATTCGGCGCTTAGCATGGTGCCTCATAAGGAGTAACAACTCAACCGATATTTGTTCAATATGGAAATGATCAAATAAAGGAAAGAATTAAAATTATCATCTTCCTATGAATAGAAGAATTGAGATCATCTTCCTGTTAATAGAAATACTGCTTTTTCTTAGTGCTTCTACCTTCTTATGTCAAAGTGAAGTAGGGGATGACTGCAAGAAGAGGTAGCCCATGTCGGAGTAAGGTGGTGATAAATGCTTATTGAAAGAGAAATGGACAAGTGCAGGCATGCAGATGTAGTTTTCTTGCCCCATTTGGTCCTGAAGGGAAATATGAGTGTAGAGGATAAGGCCAAACAAGAGTTTGATCCCAGATTGTGGTGAGAACTTTTAAAAGCTAGGCTATAAACAAGGGGAACTCCTTTTATTTAGGCTAAAACTAAAGCAGGCCAAAAGCTATGATTTCCCTTCTCCTACCTATTCCTTTGGATCCTGGATTTTATTATTGCAGCCAGAAAAGACCAATCAAGAGCACTCAAGCATCAAGAAGCAAACAGAGGAGCCAAAGGCCTAACAGTTTGAGAACATTTGCCAGAAAGTCTAGATGAAGACAAGGGGCTGGAAGAGAACATTCTGGTTGGTAACTAAACCTTGAGAATCCATTGCTCTAGTCCTCTGGTAATTTTAGAGAATAGAGGTCTAATTAATATCCATTTTCACAGGACTCTCCAAAAGTACATATGGCTATTTTTTAATCACTCATAATATGTGAAGGAATAAGAACATTCCTAATACTTTTAAATTCTATACTACTATACATATTCTTTTTTTCTATATTATGAGAATTCAGGTTCCATCATTCAATGAATATATACTGAATTCCTCTTTTGTCCTAGACTTTGCTGTGGATACCGGCCAGCTGTAACTAAGACAGTGTCCAGCTTTTGTGACAGAATGCAGCTTATCTTTCAGGGATGGAGACAGAGTTAAACCACTATCAGGAAGTAACAAGTACTAAGAGACAACAAAGGTATGTTAAAAAGGGTAAACATAACCAGAGGTAACTGTGTAGAGGATTCTAATCAAAGGACTCAGGAAAGAACTCCCAGAAAGATGATGTTTGAGCATAGACCTGAAGGCAATGAGGAAGCAAGCTGAGTGAAAACCTGGGTCAATGGCCTTCCAGGGAGAGGGAAGGGGGAGTAGCTGGGCCCCGGAGCAAGCACAAACCTGGTGTATTCAAGGCTCATCCAGGGGGCCAGCGGAGGTGAAGTGGAGTAAGGGGTAGTATGTAGGAGACAATATTGAGGAGTTAACCAGAGACGGGATCGCGCCCAACCCTGTAGGCTTACAGATTTTATCTAAATGTGCTGCAGAGTCATTGGACAGTTTATACAAAGGAAGTGACATGCACTGAATTATCTTTTTTGAGGTTTTCTCCAGCTCCAGAGAGAAGAATGTACTGACAGGGAGTAAAAGCAGGAGCAAAGCTGTTAGGAGACTACTGCAGAGGCATCAAGAATATTGCCTTGGTTTCTGGCCTGAGCACCTGGTGAATGGTATTGCTTTGTACAGAGTTAGAAACATTGACATTGGTCTGGGTGGGAACTCAAGGACTCTATTTTGAATGTGTTAACTTTGAGACACCTGTTAGACACCCAAGAGGACATGCCTAGTAGGTAGTTGATTATATGAGGTAGGAGTTCAGGGTGAACTCAGAAAAGAAGATATAAATTTAGGAATTATCAGCATATAGATGGTATTTAAAACCATAAATCTGGAGTGAGATCCCTTAGGGAATGACTATAAAGAAAACTTAGTTTTTTAAGGAGTGAGCTACGGGTACTCCAATACCAAACTTGCAATGTGTACAGCCCCTGAGGCTAAGAAAAGGTAACATATCAAAAAGGACACATCAACCATGTAAATCTACTATGTCAAATGTTCCCAAGAAGTCAAGGAAGAAAAGATTGAAAATTGACCATTGGATTTAATAAAATGGAAGCTGGTGAACTTAACAAGATTGATTTTGGGGAATGAAGGGCTGTAAATATGTCCTGCTTTAGCTCCTCAGGCAATTTTGAGGTGCTTTCTATAAGGCTCTTCAGAGGATTCTCGGTAAGATAGAGTCCCAGTGGTGAACAGCTAATTAACAAGCCACAGTTTGCCTTTCCCTCCTGCCCTGTTTCACTTCTATCGGCCCTCCACTCCTGTTCCTTGGGGTCATTTGCCAACAAGCTACCTAAGCAAAAGCCCCTGTCTCAGACTCTGCTTTCCAGGGAACCCACACTAAATCATTGTGATGTTGGGCACCTGGGTGGCTCAGTTGTTAAGCGTCTGCCTTCAGCTCAGGTCATGATCCCAGGGTCCTGGGATGGAGCCCTGTATCGGACTCCCTGCTCCGCGGGAAGCCTGCTTCTCCCTCTACCACTCCCCATGCTTGTGTTCCTGCTCTCTCTGTGTCTCTCTGTCAAATAAATAAATAAAATCTTTAAAAAAAAAAATCACTGTGATGTTGTGATTTATAATATATACTTTGGTCTTTATCCAAGGTTTTTGGTACAAAGCTCCCCATATCCTTGAAATTACCTAAATTATAAGAACAATGGGGACATCTTTGTTATAATATGTAGTTTTTTGTCCTCAGTTCTTGAAATCCTGAAGTGGATCCAGAGCCATAACGGGCAAATGGGTATCTTGTTATTCATAACAAGACCCTTTCAATCACACTGAGTTTACATTGATGAGGTGACTTTTGGAAAGCCACTAGGAGGTAACCTAAACAGGAGGGCTGGTTGCCAGGGGAACCAACCATCTGATTAGAGGGTTCAAACTTTTGGCCCTACCCCGCCAACCTCTGGGGCAGGGAGAGGAGCAAAAGATTGAGTTCAAGCACAATTGGCCAATGATTTAATCAACTGTGCCTATATAACGAAGCTTTCATTAAAAGTCCTAAACACAGAGTTCAGAGACCTTCCAGGTTGGTGAACCAGAACGCATCCACATGCCAGAAAGGTGACACACCCCAAATTCCAGAGGGACAGATGCTCCCTGTGTTCAAGGCCCCTTCAAACCTTTTCTTACGTATCTCCTCATCTGACTGTTCATTCATACCCTTTAATATCTTTTATAATAAACTGGTAACCTAGTAAGTAAACTGGTTTCCCGAGTTATGTTGAGGCACTCTAGCAAATCATTAAACCTGAGGAGGGGGTCACGGGAAACTGATTTATAACCAACCAGAAGCACAGGTAGCAACCTGGACTTGCAATTGGCATCTGAAATGGAGGGTAGTCTGGTAGGATTGAGCCCTTAACCTGTGGGTCTGATGCTATACCCAGGTAGACAGTGTCAGAATTGGGATAGATTTGTAGGTCACCCAGTCAGTGTCCACTTAGAAGTGGAGAATTTCTTGTCAGTTTTGGAAAACACACATCAGAGTCACTAACCATCAGAAAGATACACTAATTTGTTTCCTCCAGAATAGGCAATGTCTTATGCTTAACCTTTGACCATTTCTCTTTTTGGGTACTCTTCTGACCAACTACATGGCATTAGAGAATGTTGGCCAGGTTTGGGGACACAAACTCCAGCCATATAAATACAGAGATTTCCTCTTGGGTATGTTGACAGGTCCTTCTAGGGAATAGTTACTTACCCTTTTTACTTAGTTAGGCACATGCTTTAACCAAGTAAGCCAATCAAGCCAGAAAATGAAAGATCGAAGAATCAAAATTACAAAATAAGTCAGCACATCCAATTCCACCAGAATGATAGCTAACTATGCAAACGCTAGGAAAGGAGGGAAATTTGTTGTAGATGCCTGAATCCTTTCAGTTCCCCTCCCCGGAGCCTATCTTTCCCTCTCCCTGGGACAGCCTTCTGCTGTTCTTGGCCTTCTCCTCTCAACTGGCTCCAGAGAGCAGTTCACCAGAGAGTAGGAGAAGTGCTTCTTGGCTAACAACCTTTTCAGGTGGTTGGCGTCCAACCTGGACTATTGAGAAGGGCTCCTAGTAATGATCCTCCTGATTATTTTCCCAAGCAGCTGGTCTCTTCCCATTACCCATCTGGGGGGAGTTGAGAGGAAGCAGTCAGAACAAAGAGGAACACCATGGAACACTGTCAGGTGGAAGATCAGCAGATCCCACTGTCAAGTGAGTATAATCCCTCTCCAGGGCTCTGCCGACTCCTTCCATCCCTTGGATCTGCCCACTGAGGGCCAAACTGTCTCCTTGGCCAGCCGGCATGCTTCATGATTCTTGGAAACGCATCAGTATCTTTCATAAAACATTACAGGGAACATCCAGAACCTTCATAACATGTTCATAAATATAAATCTTTAAATAAAATTATTTTTTCCCTTGGATGAAATGAACTTGTTAAAAAAAAGAAGCGTTTGGCATTCCTCAAACAGCTTTGGATCATGTGCTGTTTAAGTAACTGTCAGTTCACTGCTGGGTTCATTGACACTTGGTTCTTTAATGGTGCTTATAGTGAATAATGCTGTCTGCTCAGAAAGGGTAAAGAAAACAGTCATACAAAATTCAAACCGTTGTCTGGTGGATGGTGAGAATAAATATTACTGATATGCTTATTAAAGTCAAAGCCTGAATTCTCCTCACATGCAATCAACAAGAAGTCGAAATAATTTTTTTACCCAAATACTGTGTGTACAGGTTCAGTCTATTTTCATAAAAGAAAAAAAAATTCAACAGATGGCTAGAAAGAGTAGTTTAAGACATCAAAAACAGCTGAATAAACTTTCAGTTTCAGTCTGGGGTAAAAGAGAGAGAGGGATGAAGAGAGGGAGAGAGAGAGAGAAAGGAAGAGAGAGGGACCAGAGAAATAAGCTTACATTTTAACATTCTAGCCCATTATATATTTATATGCACTGAGGGTTCATTGAGTTATGTTACAAAATACATTTTAACATGTATTCACTGATTTTTAAAATGAGAAAATATCATTCAAAGGCATGCTAGAAATCGTAAAGTCATACGTACAACACGTAATATATAATCACATATACAATACAATATAGTAAGCATAATTACAATAAAAAATACTATTTTGTTTTTTATAACTATTTTGTTTTGTAAATAATAAATTTAACCACATGTTAAACAAATAATGTTGCTTTATTAGCTTTGCCATAGGGGAGAGCAAACAGTATCCAGAGAACGATAGTTCTGTATTTAAAGTTGAAGAAAAAGAAGAAGAAGAAGGAGGAGGAGGAAGAGGAGGAGGAGGAGGAGAAGGAGGACTAGAAGTCGTTCTCTATTGAATTATGACAGCAATCTGGATTGGTTAAACACTGTATGGAGATTCTGACCAGGATGAAATTTTCCTGGAAATTATGACCTTGAAACAGATAGAATAGCACAAATGTCCTAGACGGCACAGAGGTATGGGCTTCAAGGGGCCTGACTCTCATCCCTGTTCAAAAATCAACTTAGTTTTGTGACTCTGGACAAAATTGCCTAACTTTGCCACGTCTTGGTTTCATCAACTCTAAAATGAATAGATTTTAACCACAAAATATCTCAGTTTCCTTCAGCTCTAACATTTAATGATTCTAACAGAAAGAGTCAGCCTTATCCATATCATGTGTTGAAGCTTAAGGGGAACAAAAACTTGTCCTCTCCCTGACCCTCCTCTTCCCATTCCTCTTCCCCTATCCCAAAATGTCTTTCCTACAACATGATTGTTGTAGGAGATGATACTGGAAAGGGGCTGATTGGTGGCTCTTAACACTTTATCTGAAATTAGTTTGAACTACCAGTTGCATGGTGAAAACACAGACTTAGTGAGAGGCATGTGTCCCCAGCAGACTCCATCCCATGGACGGCTACTGGATGTCAGAACTGTGACAGGGGTCAGAGCAGGAACCCGGAACACTGAAGCACTAGCACCAACAAGGAGAGAGGAAACCGAATGGACACAGTACCATTTTTGTGTTTGTTGCAACTGCCATGACTAATTATTAGATTTCTCAGCTAAAAGGAATATGTTTTGAAGGGGACACCCTTCAACACCCACTCTTGCTTTAACTCCCTGTTACCGAACATTTTGTCCGTTGTTAATTGGAAAGACAAAAATTTCTTAGAGTTAAGATCTGCCTTTAACGTTCTCTCTTTCATTCACAGGAAGTTCTAGTACCTTCTATGGGAGTAGTCTGGCTATAATAGCTACTAGTATTAAAAACATATCACTTGGTTTATGCAACCTACAATCCATTATTTATATTCATCAGTATTTATATTTGGAAAAAATAATAATTTTCCAAGCATTGCAATTGCTCATCTCACATCTTAAGATACCAAATACCTCTGACTCCTAATTATTACATCATTGAAGGACATTGGTTTAATCTGACATTAATCATTCTTTCAACCTGGATGTTTATTATGCAATGTCCTGTTCTAGTTCATGAGTCCACAAAATGAATTTTGTTGATGTATTACAGAGACCATCTAGGTATTCAAATTCTTGTACATTCTTATTCAAAAATAATGTTACCTTATGGTTTTAAGCACTGTTTTAGCCCTAAATTCTTAAATGAATGCTATTTTTTTTCTACACCACCAAACTGTTTTCTTGTCTATGAGACGTCTCTACTTTACACTCATGTGAAATTTGGCTCCTTCATAATCCAATACACAAAAATTTAGATTTACATTTAAAAAGACAAAGCAGGAAGCATTTAGGCATGTCACAAAAGAGGTATTTAGTTTAAAACAGAATTTCCTAAAATTAGCTTTCAAATAGCAATCTGTTACTCAACTTACAGTAAGCTGCTTTAGTACTTTTCCAAAATCCACTTATTGTATAAAATAAGACGATCGTCTTATATTTTGAGATACCATTATTTCTAAGCTTAAGTACCACGGACAATAAATAAAATAGTTTTAGCCACATAATAGTCAAAAACTACAAGTAATCCTTGTTATTGAATAATATGGCCGGGGGAGTGCCGAAATCACAGGATTGTCCAAAGTACGGGAATAAAGAAATGTACTAATTCGTTTCTAATTTAGCATATTTATTCCACCAAATCTGTTTAATTAGCACATCTCTTGGCAGTTTGCTATCTTGTATGAACACTTGTTAATTTTTACTGGATTCCATATGTAAAATTCCAAGTGATAGATTAAATGTGCTAATTGTATGAAAATCTATCTGCTAAATCTAGCTTTCTCTTTACTTTCTCCACTCCTCACTTTTCTTTAGAAATATGTTAGAAAAAAAAGAATTTCTACAGATCACTTTTGAAACAGAATTCATCACGCCGTGTGTGACTTTGTGGAAGGACCTAGTCCCATAACATTTGTCTTCTTGCTTACTCCATTATACTTTGAGTAAACAAGAAACAGTAGGCTGGGGGCTACATGTTAACATAGATTCAGATTCCCCAGGGAAGTGATAAGAAAGAGACAATTCTCACATGGCTTAAATATGCCTTAACTTGAAAATGGGTTTGTCTTATTATTTTCCTCCTTATGACTGCACACTCCATTGCCTTCCACTCTGCCTATTGGGAGGCTTATATAGGGATGCATGTAGTTCTAAAAATTCTCCCTCGTCCTCAGTGCTACCCCTTTCCCTTTCGTGGCTCTCTCTAAAGCCTTCCAAAGATCCAGGGCAGGCGTCTCCACTGACCCGGTGGCACAGCCAGCCCCGGCCACGTGCAAATGAAAAATTTGCTAATTTAAAAGATAACCCTCTATTCTGGATCTTCATGCCGGCACCTCTCGTTTCCTGTTTTTCCAGACAAACCGGGAAAGATATATACAATATTACCAAGCCAAACCATTATGGAGGTTGCAAAGTTTTATTTCCTGTGAAGAACTAAGGTTTAATTAGCTAAAAAGGAAGTGAGCAGAAGAATGATAAGTAAATGTTGCTCTCTGTCTCTCTAGTGAGATTATCCTCAGTACCCGTGAACTTTATTATCCAAACAATGAGGGGATGGCGTGACTCGGGGCCTCCGATCATCTCCTACTCATTATTGCTCATGCAGAGCTGTGAAGAGGCTGTCAGCTATTGCAGTGGCTTTGGACGAAAGAGGAGCAAACCTCAAAAGGTTTGTGATCTGGAGGAAGTTCAGATATGCTTCCAGAATTTGGCTGCTTGTCCAAAACTTATCCGAACTATCTGAACCTCTTAAGTCTTCAGAATTGGCCTGGATATTTCTGGCTCTTTCTTACTGGGCCTGGCTTGGAATTACATAAGGGTGGGCTTTTATAAAGATTTTTGGCACCTCTGGGTCTGATGCTTCTTACAAACTGCAAATAAATTAACAAAGACAAAAGTGCATTTTAATTGTTGTAGAACATTAGTAGGTGTTTGGTGTTTTGTAAAACAACTTTCTTAAATACTAACATGTTTTGCTGGTCCTTTTGTAATACTTTGTCGATAAGAACTAGGGTGGCCAGTCATTTCAAGTTGTTAAGGATTGAGAGGATTCCTTAGATGTGGGACTTTAGTTCCAAAATGGGGAACGTATCAGGTAAACTAAAATAAGTTAGCCACCCTAATGTGAACATTTCAACAGCAGACCAAATTCTGGTTAAAGTGGAATGTGATGAATAACATATTTTTTAATTTTCTTTTAGTTTATACATTTATCAGTGTTAATTGTTATATAATTAGAGTTTTGACCTTAGCCAAAGACTTTAAAAGATAATTCTTTTTTTTTCCTACTGCTTTTGTGGTATGAGATACAACCCCATTTGATTTACTAGTGGCTGTAATAAAGGCATAATCTTACATACAAACAAATAATGATGCTTGAGAAACAAGAATAAATATAATTTTTGGATTTTTATTCTATGTCATGACCATGAACTAAAATTCCATCTTAATAAAATCAAAAAACAAAAGATAAATTACATTTAAATAATTACTCCATGGAACATTTTAAGATAGTTTCAGGGATTAAGATAGAGTCTAGTAAAGAATAATGACCCTCAGAATTGTAAACTAGATCACTATCACTGAACTTTTAATTTGCTCTAGAGTGATAGAGACTTTAATATTTTCTAAGAACATGCAAATTTCTAGATTGCATGCTTTGCTATTTTATTTCTTGGTCCTTATAGAACCATGCAATTTCCTTTAAATTATTTACAGTGAATGCCCTACTTCTCTACTCCCTTCATCCATCTCATTTCTTCTGAAAACACTTCAACTTTCTTTCCCCAACTATAAGACCTCTGGGACTATGGTGGTAAAATTTATTGTCCTCATCAAGACATTTCTAAAAGTGAAAAGGGTGCTATTAATAATTAAACTCAGATAAGAGGTGTAAATCTGAGACTGTCCAGAGCATATACTACAGAGAGTCATGCCCTAAATCTATAAAATGTGCGGGTGACAGTTTTAGAATTTGGTTCTGAGTCCCCCATGCATATCTTTATTTAATCACTCCTGCTCTCGTTTCTCTTCACACACAAATACAATTTCTTTTTCCTTTCCGAAATATCTCCTAAATTTCTCTTGATACCACAGCTTCTCCAGGTAGCCAGGGTTCGTAGGAAGCCAGTCTGTTGTGCTTCTGCAATAATCACTGGTCTCTGGTCACTTGCCTCTCCTTCCCCCTCCCTCTCCCTACCAGCTTCCTTGCCTTCTATGTGTTATTTTTTTAAGCTCCAGAATTTGGGTATGGTTATGCTACAGTGCATGAATTGCTTTTCCGTAATGGTAACATTTTCCCTTTAATATTCTCCGGATTTTCTGGTCTTTAAATACTTTACTTCTTTGTTTAATATCTTGTAAGTAACTTTATTCCCCTTTCATGTTCATACTCTTCTGTGAGGAAATTAGAACGAACTTGACAGATTTGGAACAGTCTTCCTCTCACCTCTCAGTGTGAGAATTATAACCTGGAGACTTGTGAGCGCAAGAGTAGGCTTGGCTCTCTCTCCCAGGGGGCCTTGTAACTCCATGTAACCACAACTGTGGTGGGCCACCCAATTTGCAGAGTTCCCTTAGTTGGTACATAAATGAGACCTCTTCCAGGAGCTCTATGCTCTAGCAAGAAAAAAAAAAGCCTCAAAATCAACCTACAATAAAATGAAAAGCAAAAAATCATCAATATAGTTACTCCAAAATTTTTTTTTTCAAGTAATAACTAAGCAGTGGGACGGGGATTTCCTTTTAATTTCCATGTAATGACTTAGTTCCATGATGACTTTTGAGGTTTATCATGACTAGGTTTTTTTATTAGTGTTTTAATATATTATTAAGAATTGGTCTTTTTTTCTCTCCGTTCCCCCTCCTTTTCTCTCTTTGTCTCCCTTCCCTCTCACACACATCATACCCCTAAACACATAATGAACAAAACATAATATGATAAGTCAGATTTTGAGGCTCTTGTCCCAGTTCTCCCTTTAAAAGATTTATTTGATTTTTTTTTTCAGCATATGCCTCATCCTTGGAGATGACAATCAGGCTATCATCTGTTTTTTATTCCCACAACAAATCTATGTATAGTGGTACCTCATACTGCCCATCCCTCAGCTTGTGGAAGTTCTGAGGTGCTTCTCCATTTTTTCCACTGCTAGCTTACAATATCATTTTCTAAAATCTCCCAAGTCTGTTACTACTCAGCCATCTGCTTCCTAGGCTTCTAAGTGTTGTTTCCCCTGGTTCTTCCATTCTTTGTCTTTGTGTACCCTTCCACAGTCTTGGGAGTGGGTTCTCTGGTGCATTCAATCCACCATCTTTAACTCAAAGTTTCAATTTAATATCTCTGAATCTCAATATTTTTTTAGTCTCTAAATTAAGAAAGTAGGATAGATTTTTCTTTATGATCATTTCCCAATATTCTGAGGCTATAAATTCTAAATAACATATTGCACATTTTCTTTAAAAAGCAACTAAATTTACCTCAAATTTAACATTGCATTCTCTGGACCCTACATCAGACTGTCTATGGATGAAAGCTTCTGCCTATGATTTAAAGCCTTGTGTAACCTGAGTCAATCTCCCTCTGAAAACAGAGAAAGAAAGAAAAGAATCTCAGAGGGAGTCAATCTCCCTCTGAAAAAAAGAAAAGAAAGAAAGAAAGAAAGAAAGAAAGAAAGAAAGAAAGAAAGAAAGAAAGAAAGAAAGAAAGAAAGAAAGAAAGAGGGAGGGAGGGAGGGAGGGAGGGAGGAAGGAAGGAAGGAAGGAAGGAAGGAAGGAAGGAAGGAAGGAAGGAAGGAAGGAAAGGAAATTACTTCCAATTTGCTTGTAATGTCAATCTCCATAAGGTAATGTAGTTTCTTGATCAGTTACTTAATGTCATAACACTGCTGGATCCCTAAAGCCTAGCTTAGTTTCTGGTCCTTACATATGTGTTGAATGTAATAATGGATGGGATAGGCTGGTGTTCAGGGTCATGGGTTTTAGCAGATAGAAGATATGATCTGAAAATGAGTATTTATTTCACTGACCTGAACGAACCAGTGCACCTCTCAAAGAAATTATCTACTTACCAATTCACAGAGTATAAGGACCTAGAAAAGTACTTCTTAGATTAAAGACCCCATATTTTCAGTTTTCATCTGTCCAGACTAGTGAAGAGTAGTAGGGAAGAAAGGGTAAAATACATTTGATTTAGTCATGACTATCCACTGTTTCTAGAGCCCCACTCTGTTTTGTATTCACACAGAAGGCAGGAGAAGTAAGGAGGGATGCAGACTATATATATTCCTCTTGACCCTGTCCCAGATCCCTCTCCCTCTGTACTCCCATGGGGCCTGAAAAGAGTCGAGGTTCAGAGGAAAAATGAACCAGATTTGCTAGCAGATGGGACATTATCTGTACCTCACCCCCACAACTCAATGTCTTCCACTTTGAGCAGGACTTGGCCATGTCCCAATGTAGCATTTTTGTGTGGCCTATCCAGAAGATGAGAAACCCTGGGTATCCTTCCTTGTAGGTGGCATTTGACCTGAGGGAGAGATGGTCATGACCAAAGTGTGCGATGATGGACTTATTTTCCATGTCCTGTTGTCAAGCAATTTCAGTTAAACCTATTGTTGCATTTAGAGCCATTCTTCACTTAGGTATGTTATAACAGACCTTGAACACTCTCAACCACGGAGAAATGCTGCCTTCCTGGCACTGGGTAAAATGGCGAAGCACATCAAGTGAACTTTCTAACCCTTAATTGATAATGGCAACAAGTCATGCCAATCATTCAGGAACTCCTCATCCCCATCTCAAGTAACCTTGTGGATGAGGGCTGGCACGGCCCCTTGCCTTTCAAACATTTCAGATACTGTTTCTTGCTTTTTGGCGCAAACTCTCACAAATTCTGGAAGAAGACCAAGATATATCATGTTGTTGCTTTTTCAATCTTGACTTTGCTTCGCTTTAGACAAAACACTGTTTGATCAGCTAAGAGTGGGAGGGAAAAACCACCCCCCTTTCTTCTCATTTTCCCTTCTCACTGGGGGCTCAAGGTGATGTCAGGAATGCTATTAAGTAGCACCTTTTGAGATGGCATGCTGGACACATGGTAGTCAGATCCATTTCACATGCACCTCAGTTAATGGGCTTTTTATGGTACACTTGTGCACATAGAGTTTATAGCTCATTTCCTAAATTACCTTTCGGAGGAGGGGAAAATCTCCCAGGACAGCATGATGTCCTATTGTGTTTAGGCAGGGATATTACTTAGAAAATTTAGCACACCATTCATTTGATACCATTCTTTAAGGTATCCAAACTGAACCACCATACATTAATCTACAATTTTGCACTGAGTACAAATTCTCCGCAGTAACATTGGCCATTGCCATAGGCAACCCTCCCAGGTGGTTTTTTGTCCCCCATAAAAAGCTGCTGTCACCCGCTAAGTCACACTAGAAACCTTAGAACAAACTTAACACGGCCACAGTAACCTCCCTGATGACCCCAAATAGGCAACTGTTTACTTTAAGTGATTTCATTTGCCTTTCTTGGGCGATCTGATATGCAGTTGATTCTAAGGCCAGATCAAGTTGCAGTTCTTTTCCCTCATATGATTCCATTACCAAGGGAAATAAAGATCCTCTACCCCCTTGTACTCTCATTCCCCCAGGAAAATATTTTATTAATAATACAGGGGCAGATAAAGGAGTGACACCTTAGCCCCCATCTTCGTAAGATCAGAAGTAGCAAAGGCTTCCTAAAGCACAGTGCTAGGGCTTGTTCTCTGACACCAAATGACTGCATTTCACTCCAGTTTCCCTTTATTTTCCTTACTCCCTGCAGAGGACCCTATCATTTTACCATCAATGTTTACCAGTACGTTACATGTAAGTAGTACTACTATTTTAGGAGTAAACAGATGTAGCAAATAGGCCGCTCCTAAAAGCATAAAGGGGGAAAGAACTAGACGGTCTGTAAGTGATGAAGAAGTGAGTTAAGTAGTAAGATTACCAAAAAAAAAAAAAAAGAAAAGAAAAAGAAAAGAACTGGAAAATCCCCATCAGTGAGAGAAAATAGTGAGGGATAGAGGAGAATAGAACTAGGCTAAGGACTGATGATCTGTTCATTGTATTTTGAAATGACAGAAGCAATTTGCCTAGAAACTCTGTACTCAAAAGAAATTCAGGTTTGCAGTGGAAGCGCTGACTGCCTAATGTTTGGATTCCACAGGCGTTTTTAAATCATTAATAATTAAATGTCGACCTAAAGAGATTGTGCATATTTCTAATCATTCTCCTAATATGTTGAAGTTTAGATAAATATAAGAGAATTTCAGATGAAAGATAGTCTTGTATAAGTCTATCAGTTCAGCTCCCTTAGACAAGTGTTTACATCAAAAAACAAAAAGAAAAGAGGGGTGCCTTGGTGGCCCAGTCAGTTAAGCTTTTGACTCTTGATTTCAGCTCAGGTCATGATCTCAGGGTCCTGGAATGGAGCCCTACCTTGGGCTCCCTGCTGGGCTTGGAGCCTGCTTAAGATTCTCTCTCTCTCCCCTCTCCCTCTGCCCCTCCCCCCTCTCTAAAAAAATTAATTAAAAAAAAAAAAGGAAACTGAATAGAGGTGGAAAATTCTAAAAAATTTGTCTAGAGTCCTCGAATTTTGAAAGAAATCGTATAGTCATAAATACCATGGAGAGGTGGGTTGACCAGTTTTTCTCCATCTCCACTGAGAGAGTATGAGGAAAAAAACAAGCGGATGCCATAAGGAAATGATTTAAATTAAATAGACAGGAGATTTATCTTGCAGCAAGGGCTGTGAAAAACCAGAATAAGATAATTGGCAGGACTTCATTGCCTCTCTGGTGATCTCCAAAATTGAGTTTAACCTTTCTTGGTTTGCATTAGTCTTGGGACAGTTAAGGCATGACAGGCAATAATCTGTCTAACTTCTTGGGCTTTTTCAGTAAGAGGACTTAAAATTATTTTATAGACCAGGGGCTTAGTTAGTGGGAATATTTGTTTTTCCCTCTTTTGTACTTATATGTTATATGGCCTAAGCTAGGGGACTAAGCCTCTTCATTCTTTTAGGTTGTGTAATTGGCCTTCAATGACTCACCTGGACAGGTTCTGAGGCAGTATTCTTCAAATGGTGTTCAAGGCAGCTTCTGTAGCTTAGGGGTAAATTTTTACTGAAACTTTTTTCCTTTCACCATAACTGCTCTCTGCCATCCTCATCTCTCCTGGTGTCTCTGTCTGGGAGATCAGTGAATGAACAGTGCCCTCTGAAATGTTTAGCAGGACTTTCCAGTTTTATTTTATCAGATTCTAATTTTTAAAAACTGAAAATGATTACCATCAAGATAATGACATCGATTTTTTTCAGTGAGACAGAGCCTGAATATTCTGTCTACAACATGTGCAAATTATAATAACTGTTGTAATGGCTGTTAAATGTAAAGTTCCTGGTTAACCAACTCCCCTAGGCAAAACCCATTATTTTATAGAAGAATAAAAATCATCCTTCTGGTTGCTGCAAATGCTTGCAAACCTCATTTACTATTCCTTCATCAAACTTTCTCACATCCCTCACTAACTTCTCTCTATGCTAACCTCAGATTTTCTTTTTTTTTTGGTCTCAAGTAGAAAATAGAACTTAAAAACAAATCAACAATCAACACCACCAATTTGTCTGGAAAGAATATCCTGATTATAAAAGAAAACTTAAAAAAGGAGGCCATCAACCAAAATATGTGATATAAATTAATATCACTTTAATATTTCTATACTGTGTATCAGTGCTTTCCATTGTAACAAGGAGTTTATTAAAAACACTGATTCCAGGGCACCCCCATCTGGAGATTTTCATTCCATTGGCCTGGGAGGGAGGCCCTTCCCCTCCAGCTTTGGGAATTGCAACACTTCCTTAAGTCAGGCATATGTTGTAGAATTTAAGATCCTAAAATCAGTAATTAGCAATAAGACAGAGAAATTAAGATAAAATATTTTAAAAATTGTTCTTAAATTTTTCCTGTCCTTTACTATACTGTCCTTGTTGACCTTCCTTGTATTTTTGAAGTCCTAAATTAGATGCCTATAAAGTGGGAGAGACCTTCTTTTACTATGGGCTTAGCCAGCGAACCAATCACCAAATCAATTGACCTGTTTTCCTTCTCTTCCTGTTTGCATTCCAGGCAAGTTCACGTGATTAAGTACAATTTGAACTCTGGCTGGGAAGTAAGGTGATGACAAGACATGAGGAGAAATAAGTCACCTCAACACAGAGCCTGTTATAGAACATAGAAGGGCAGATGTTTGCTTCCTTGTTTCACTAAAAGAAAGCATTAACTTCTAATTCCTTCGATCTAAATGCAGATTCAGCAAACAGCCTTTGATCATCATGTTAATTCATGCAGTGTAAAAGTTCATATTTTGTTGATTTTCTGATAAAGGATTTCCAGTTTTCTGCATTTCAGGAGATTCTAGACTTGTACTGACTATTAATTATGGGTACTTACATATGAGGTAGAATGGCTCCTAAAACAATGGGAAGATGCAAGAAAGGAGAGAGACCTGAGATTGACAGGATAACATTTGTCCAATAGTAAACAGAGTTGGAGAACTCTCCCAGCTACAAAGATTGGCTATGGATGCAGTCTGATAACACTTCGCAGTGGGACATGGGCAAGAATTACAGATGAGATGGAGCAATAAGCAACCAAGATCCCATTATTATAGGCAGCAAGACCATGATCACTGGTATGGGGTTCAGGAGTGGGTTTCTAATTCCAGTGCTGGCAAGACGATTGTTGGGTCACTGCCATCATAGGACTCCGGATTCTGGGTATGACTGGGAGACAGAGGGCCCAACGATCAACATAAAGATCTCTGAATACCAAATTTGAACAGAATAGAGGAAATATGGGTTGGGAGATTTATTTTGTTTCAGAGAATGAGAATGAAGGGTCAGATATTCTCTTAATGGAAAAGTCACTGAGCCAAACTGGGAAAGACAGAGGCTGTGGAATGAGTCAAGTGCTGAAAAGACAAGATGCCAAGTGTATCAAAGCAGTCTATAGAACAATATGCCAATGGTATTTCTATCCCTGTTGGGAACAGAAGTATTTTTAAATGTTAAGAAAGAATATTAAATTCAGTTTGAAATTTTAAGAAGAGGGAATAACTCAGAGCAGACTGAACTAAAATTTAAAAAAAAAAATTATCTACACTTCATCATTTAGAGCTAACATGGCAAGTTAAATTTCCACTGATGAATTCATATATACTCCTAACAATCTCTTCTTAACCATAACTATATACACCCCTACCCAAAATAACCTGCAAGTTTATATAAGATAAACTCCAGACTCCTCAATTGGCATTCAGATAACTAGGTTATGATTCCAACCTCTTTTCTTCTTTCATCCTTCCATGGGCCCTCTGCTCTGGCTACCCAAGTCCATTCTCCAACTCCTGAACAAATTTCACAAGTTCACAGCTTTGCTTTGACTCTTCCATTAACCAGAAATAGTCTGTTTTCTCCCTGTTCAAGCATATTTTATGCAACTCAAGTATTGCCTTCCATGATTACCTATCAATGAAGACTGACTTTTTCTTCTGTGTACCCTGATTTGTTCACTTAATTGTGTCTTGGAATTAATTTGTCTCTCTCTTTTTCTTAGTCCGAGGCTTTGACCAAGCCAACCAGAAACCGAGCTCCATTTATGAAGAGATTATTTTTTGTTCATTGTTATAATCCCCAGTGTCTAGTACAGAATTTTGCACATGGCAAGGACTCAACAGACATTTTAAATTCAATAACCATCTGTCTAGCATAAATGAAAAATTTGTATTCTGATTTTATTTAGTGTTTAAGGAAAGGCACAGATCTCTATTTGGAATTCAAGAGAAATACCTTATTCTCTAATGATTTACCTCCTTGTTTTCCTAATGAAATACCTCCTGTGGATTAATCTTTGATCGATGTTTTCAGTATAACATGTTAATTGTAATTTTTAAAAATATGTTTAAATAATATTGCACTTATTCAAAGAAAAAGTCCCCCATTTCAAAGGTGCAGTCCATTCTAATTTTTGAAAGTATACCAAGTAAACTACGTAAACTCCAAATCAAGCTACTGAGAGTCAAAGATTAAAGTAATCCTTTGCCTCTTTTTCCATATGAAAGTTTCATTTTTTCCACTTTATTTCCAGTCTAGCCTAGATTAGAAAGGGAACATTTCTCTCTTCCATGCTTGATGTCTACTTTAGATCTTTTGGCTTCATTATCTTTGATCCGTTTGGCTAAAGCTCTCTGGAGGCTAGAAGGTCAGCCTCTTGGGAGATAGAAAAAAGCATTTTAAGTTTAACCAAAGCTATACCTCTAGTCAACAGAGGCCCCAGATTAATGAGCTCTGAAGGGATCCAGGTCTAGTCCCCACTGGACTATGCTGTGGGGCCTGGAGAAGACAGGGACACCAACTGAATGATAGAGTATCTTGGTGACAGTGGAATTTATTCACCCCAAGGATAAAAAAAAAAATCACCATTAAAAGCAAATAACATCTAATTAGAATCTTCTCTTCATTCAGGTTTCTTCTGAAGATGAATTTTCTTTCATTTCATAATAGATTATAGGTCCATCATCTGAATTCAAATTGCAATTCCTTTCTGAGATTCAGAAGAGATAGATAATTCAGATTCCTTATTCGCTGGAGTCTACACAAAAGAGTGATTTACAGAGTATACACGCAGAGCACTTTAAAAATGGTCACAAAATCGTTTCATTTATATTTTTAAAATATATTCTCTCCAGAGAATTCCACTCATTGTCGAGGCAACAGCTGTTTCAGAAAGGTCTTTCTTACTCATATCTTCCAGCTGGGTTGAACAAAATCTTGGAAAGAAAGTTACTTTTCTCAGGTTGGTAGACTTTGCCAAAATGGCTAAGTGAAAGAAAGGTAAGAAAAAGCATTCCGCTTATTTATCCTAGAGTCAAAACTGGAAGAAAGTAAACAATTGCTTAAAAATTTTAAGAACTAAGTCCATCAGCTATAAGAAGCTGTATATGTCACTAAATAGTTCACTGTCAAAATAACTTGCATGTTGACCTAGTAGAAGCTAATATGCAATGCAATTCTTTCAAAGCAAGTCACCTCTTTGAAAGTACTAAATTACTTAGAGATTAATAGTACATGTTCACAATGTGTTAGGCAATTTATATATTTACATTTAATCTTTATGGTAAACCTGAGAGAAGTATGAATATCCCCACTTTAAGGAGGAAAGGCATGAGCCTCAGGGAAGTGAACGTCTCACTGCTTAATATGTATATGGAAACTGGGTTCACACTTACGTTGCCCTTCTCCAAAGTCTGTGTTCCTTCCACTAAACTACATTGTCTTTCTAGGAAAAATAGTCTTCAGAATTATTAACTTATTCCATATTGCCTTCATCATGAGAATGCAGAATTACGTTAGAGCAAATCTTCTCAGACCCAACCGTTACATGGAAAAAACCTAATACAAAGAGTAACTCTGTAAACAGAAAACTATAAATAAAGCTCCCATAAATCTTTCCTGGGGGGCAATTTTTAAAAATTTGTCATCATACTTAAACACATAATCTTTTTTTTTAATGTTATGCTAATCACCATACATTACATCATTAGTTTTTGATGTAGTGTTCCATGATTCACTGTTTTCGTATAACACCCAGTGCTCCATTCAATATGTGCCCTCTTTAATACCCATCACCAGGCTAACCCATCCACTGGGGAGGGTATGTGCTATGGTAAACACCATAATCTTGATGTTAATTTTGAACCAATGTTTTAGCATCTTGTTTGATTAAAAAAAGCAGATGAAAAGGCAAATCCAATTAATTACTTGTTCCTTAAAATTCTTTCTACAGCTGGCTTCTGAGACAGCACACTCTTTCTTCCTTACTGGCCATTCCTTCTCCATGCCCTCACTAACTCCTCCTTATCTCCTTGATATTTTAATAAGCCTAGTCCTCTCACTTATGTATTTATCCTTAGTCCCTTGGCAATCTCCTGAGTCTGACTAGTCCCAAATAATCACGTTCATTCATGAACTTGTCCCCCAATCTTGATACTCATAATCCAACTGCTTTCTCAAAGTCTCCATTTATATGTAGGCATCTCAAGCATAAGTTGTCAAAAGACAGATTTCTGATTCTCCACTATCAAGATGTTCCTCCATCATTTTTTTTCTAAGTAAAGGACAATGCCATCCTTCTAGTTTCCTAGGCCAAACATCTTACAAGCATCCTTGATTGCTTTTTTCTCTGGCATTCAGTCTTTGAATAAATCCTCTCATCTTTACCATCCAAAATATGACCAGAATTTGATGGCTTTTTCTGACCTAACCCATCATTCATGACATGGATTTTTTTTTCAATAGCCTCCTAACTGGTCTCCCTGCCTCTTCTACTCTTGCCCCTGTCAGTGAATTCTTACAAGTAGTCAAAATAGATCTTCCAAAATAAAAATTTTTATTTTTATTCATACCTCTGCTCTAACCCCATTCAGTGACTCTTTATGCCACTCATCCAATGCCCTAAAAATGGTCCACAAGGCCTTCTAAATTCTGCTTCCCTCTGACCTCTTCTACATTCTCCCCATCTTTAGCTACTGCTTGACCATGCCAAGCACAGGCCCACCTTAGTCCCTTCAATTTGCTGTTGCCTCAGATTTCTACATAACTCGTACCTTCTGGTTCTCTGCTGAAATATCCCCTCATCCCTAAAGACTTCCCAGACCACTGTATATACAACCACAATCCTCCTTCACCTCAGCAATTCCTATCCTCCTATCCAGCTTCAATTTACCCTTTACAGCTTTCATACCTGATATGTCACACATTTATTTGTACATTGAATGGGTCTCCCAACTATAAGCTAACTGAACTTCTAACTTCAATACTCTTTTCCCAGCTCTTAGAACAGTGCCTGCCACGAGCAAGTTGCTCAGTAAATATTAATAGAATAAATAAATGAAGGGTAACCAATGAGATAAATAGGCAATCAGAATGTCCTGAAGTCTTCATTGAGAGTGGCAAATATCCTCACATGGCCAGAAAATGTGAATAATTTGGAATATTTCAGACACAAAAGGAGTAATGTAGCAAAAGAACAGTCAAAAAACTGATGTAGGGTAATTTATATGGTTTCATTTTAGAATATAGCTTCAATTCTAGGATCTCAGAAAGAATCCTAAGCAAAATACAGTCAAGTCAATACACACAATACAATCTTAACACAGATTTGAACTGTGTGGGTCCACTTTTATACAGATTTTTCTCAATGAATACAGAACAGTACTATACATATATTTTCTCTTTCTTGTGATTTTCTTAATAACATTTTCTTTTCTCTAGCTTACTTTGTTGTAAGAATGCAGTGTATAATACATATAACATACAAATGGACTGTTTATATTATTGGTAAGGCTTCAGGTCAACAACAGGCTATTAGTAGTTAAATTTGGGGGGAGTCAAAAGCTATAGGTGGATTTCTGACTGTGTGGTGGGTTAGAAAATCCTAACCCCAGAATTGTTCAAAGGTCAACAGTAACTTAGCTCAACTACTAATAACCATTGTGCAAAATTAGCACTGTGATGAAACTTTCAGTTCACTGGAAGTTATAATTTAATAGAAACCACTTTTCGTTTCACAGGTCTTTAAGAGATTTAACTGATGCTCATTTCAACAGACCCTTAACAGATCACACCCAGATAAACTGAAATAATTTCTTGGTAAAAGGTCACTAAAAGCCTTTACAGATGCCTTTTAAAATTTTTAACAAGGTCTGGCTACCAAATCAAATTTTGTCTTTAACAAGGCTTAAGACTCTGGATGGGCTGTTGTGCAGCTCCTTGGAACCACGTTTACTGCTTGTAAAGCACGCATAGATAGCAGATCTTTTATCACATGGTTGTGATGGAGATCAAATAAGATATATTTATTAAAACAGTGTAGGGTCGTGGAGTAAATAATCAAGATTCTGGATTTTAGCCCTCGGTCCCATTTACTTGTGTGTGGCCTTAGAGAAGACACTTGATCAATGAGTTTCAGCTCCTTTACCTGTAAAATCAAGTGGCATGGCTATTTGATTTCTCAAGTCTTCAAAGTCTAAGAAGATATGCTACAAAAGCTTTGAAAAGTGTAAAGAGGCACCTGGGGAGCTCAGTGGGTAGAGCGTGCAACTCTTAATCTTGAGATTGTGAGTTTGAGCCCCACATTGGGTGTAGGGATTACTTAAAAACAATAAAATCTTGGAAAAAAGACAACTGTAAAGTAAACCTGTGAGTATGGGGTACGAACACCAATAGCTGTTGCAAAAATGATACTGGTATCATCTATGTCTATTCAAGGACAGCTTCCGCCATGTTCAACCAACCCCGCCCCACAACCTCTACTCCAAAGTTATCTGTAACAGTCAAGGGTGTGCAGGTCACCTACACACCCACCAGCCCAAGAACAATAGTTACTGTGAATATTAAGATGGCGAAGCCATCTTTATGGTCATCAAGTATTCTGTATGTGTACAGCGCAGCGTTGTCGGAAGTGTACCACCTTTTATATTCTTCATGCCGCTAGATTTTTATTCAGCAAATTATGTCAGTGATAGACAACAACAACAGCTTCTTAAAAACTTCATAAGTAAACAGCAGTTTTAGATACAGGAGATCAAAGCCTTTTATTTCATCGTGAATAAATCAGCTTTTGACTCAGTTTCCTTATTTTAAAAAAACAAGATAATTTGCCATACCTCAGAAAGGTCATAAGGAAACAAATACTTCAAAGTTACCTTTGTGTTTTGAAGAACAATAGTGTAAGTGATCTTTTATCTCAGATGCCATCAGCTATATATCTCTTCGAAATATCTCCAATAAAGTGATAATTGAAGCTCATTACTATTCTAGGTTATTGCATGGTCCTGAAGAACACTCTAATAATAAAAATAATAACTTAAAATCAGCAGGGTTGGCACCACAAGCATCTTATCCTTCTCCAGTTGTTAAAAATGTGGCTCTCTTATGCAAAACAGAGGACTTTTCAACCTCCAACTTTTCATCTTAAAAACTAGGTTTCCTTGGGGCGCCTGGGTGGCTCGGTCTGTTCAACGTCTGCCTTCAGCTCAGGTCATGATCTCCGGGTCCTGGGATCAAGACCCAAGTCATGGCGGGCTCTTTGCTCAGCAGGGAGTGGGCTTCACCCTCTGCCTCTGCCTCTGCCTCTGCCTCTGCCCCTCCTCCTCCCCCACCCCCACTGGTGCTCCCTCTCTTTCTCTCTCGCAAATAAATAAATAAAATCTTAAAAAAAAAACAAAACAACAACAACTAGGTTTTCTTGAGTTTAGCCCATCTTGAACCATAGAATAATAAGCACTCAGGGGCTAATCTTTATGGTTTACCTAATATCTTGTTGAAATGATCAGCGAGGATACTACTTTTTAAAAGTACAATGAATTTGACATTATATAGTAAGGCCTAGATATGAATGTCTACTAAGATTGGCAGTAATTACTCCGCTTTCTGGCATCACCTGCCAAGAGGTTTTACAAAGCAAGGTGGGGGGAGTAACAGATACCTCCCTTCTTACCTCACCTCCATTTTCTGAAAGTTCTTTTATGACTATTAAATAATAGCAAATAATTAGTTCTTCAATATGCCTATAGCCTGTAATAAGCCAAAAAAAATCTAAGCACGTTCTCTAACAATGGCGCCTGAAATAGAGTAACATTATTCTATGAGAATTCAGTGTTTTAAATCATTTGAGTGATAATAGTTCTTTCTCTTTTTTGTAGCTACAAATTAAAAAGGAACCTCGTTTTTGTTTTGGGACAAATCTCAGATGGAGACAATAACATCACAAACCTTTTAGAAACACTCAGAATGGAATCATATGGAAGATATCTTTGTTTGTTTCCTGTTCAATAACTTAAATCTTCTATTAACTGTCATATGTATTAAGTGGCACTGTGGTTTGCTTGCCTTCCCAACAAGGCAGTCCTTCCTTCCCTCATCTCCACTCCCAGCCTGCCCCCCCCCCACAACTTCTACAACTTTCCCCCTGTGCTAATCTGTACAACTCACCTGCTCCCCTGTAATTGACTGGTCGCTATGTGTGTGGTATTTGCAAGGACAGGGAAAAAATAATGAGAGGAATGTGTGTGTCAGCTTCCTTTGCCTGATACACAGTCACTGGGGCTGGGTTATTGCCCTCTCCTTGGAGTGAATGAAAATACATAAGTAATAATCCTGATCCTGCATAGCACCTTGAATATCATCCAAAGAACCCAAAGTGCTTTATAAATACGATGCCCTTGACACTGAGTGCCACTCGTTATTCTCTTTCTGGAGAGGCAAAGCAATCCCCAACCCAGAACTCTGCCTTTGAGGACATTCGGTGCTAGACCCTTTGACATGCACATCTGGGAATGTGAACTGAGCGATCGCTACCACTCAGGCTCTGGAAGTATCCTGAACTCAAAAAGTCTGCGTGATTAAGCGGGCGAGCAGACATCAGCACCACCACCCTCCCCAGGCATTTCCCCTGATTAGCCTGAAATCCAGCCCATATTCTTAATGTGACTATTTTGGTCTCTGGGTTCATACTAGGTTCACAGATGAAAATAAGCAAAATCAAGATCCAAAATTCCACTTGGAGCCAGGAAGAAGTTGAATTTCCACTTTAGAATAGTGTTTTGTTTTTGTGATTACCAATATGGGTTACCTGAGAATTTAATTGACATTAAAGTCTCTTAAGTGAATATTGCATATGAGTCTTAAAATTAAGATCAACTTCTACTAATATGTTGTTTTTAATTTTGTGACTTTGGGGGGCAAATCTCTCAGAGTAATAATAAAAGTTTATGGCATTATTTTGCCAGCCAATAAGTGGAGGAGGATCACCTTTGCAATTCCCAAACTGTTGTTTGTGACAAGGTTTTCCTTTATTAGAAATGGCTAGTCATATGTTCATCAGGTAAATCGGAGACAAATCTTATATACTGGATATTTGCATTTATGTCCAAAAGCCAGATTCAGAGATCATATCTTGAGCTAATCATCCTTGATATGATTTGACACCCCAGGGATATTTGAAAATCATGGAGCTCGAATACATGTTTCAAAAGCAAAGAAGTACAATAAGCAGTTATGAATTAACGATAGCTAATATTTTGACTAATTAGAGAAATTTTAATTTTTCTTTCCTCACTTACTTGAAGTGAACCATTCATCTGGATGGAAAGAAAAAATAAAAAAACTCCTGAAAAAGTAAAGTACAGTGATTGACACCACAGCTACTTTGGTGTGGCAAAGACGCGGAGGGCAGGGAAATAAAAGAAGTTGTTCCTTTAATGCAACAGAGGTTTATAAAGTCTCCCTGCCTTATTCCACAGTAACTGGAATTCTTGAAAATGAATGTGGTCATTAACCATCTGGTTTACTATGAAGTTAACTAAAAAAAACCTGTTCCTGAAACGCCAAAACTGGCTTAAACTCCTAAAGCTGGTTTATTGCTCCCCGGGCACTAACATGCCTGCCCTCGGGGGAGGGCGGTGCTCTACTGAGCGCAACACAGCAACACCTGGAATATATTCTCCAGAGTGAAAACAGCAGGGAACTGACCAGAAATAACCTCTCGCATATTATTGCTTCAATTAGACCAAAACAACTTTCCCTTTGAAAACTTAATAATAAACACTGCGGGTCATTCACTTGTTTTGAGCCCCTTTGGGAGAGAGGAGCAGACGTATCCCCTTAGCCAGCCCCCTTGCTGCATTAGAGACAAGAGGCACAAATCAGGACAGATACTGATTTTAATTGGAACCAACAGCACCTATATGCCATATTAGTTTTCACATCTTGCAAAAAAACCCATTTTTTTTAAAGGTTGGTTTTGGTTCTGTCAGGTTGATTAGACAGTGATAGAATTAATGCATTCATAGATTGAACAATACCTGAGCAAACTTAGGTACCTCTAAGAGCCATATCGTGTACAAAAAGTATAGGAGAAAACATCTTTAATACATTAGATTCTTGCTTATAACCCAGTGAATTGGGCATTTTTCTTAGTCACTTTCATTGGAGTTTCAAAAGATGCCACAGAGAGAGAAAAAGTGGTGAAAAGAAACGTTTTAAACCTAGACTGTGTTATTTTTCTCCCCTCGATTAGAATTGCCCAATGAAATTGTTTCCACATAAAACAAAATTGACCTTCCAATAGGACTTCTTTACCCTCACTAGTTCCTCATCATCCTCTAATCATGAAGATAATGCCACTGTCTTTAAGAAAACACATATTTTTCCCCCAGTTCTATCTTTCCCCATGATAAATTAATTCCACACATGCTGAGAAGTGCAGTATGTTCTATACTTGCTCTATTAACTGATATGCAAAATTTAGTTGGTTACTGGCCCCACCGCAAAGTAGTTCTCAGACTCTCCTGGACTCCAAATTTAGAAATTCCATGTGAGCAGGTCTAGGCTGGGGCCCAGGAGTCTGCATTTATAACCAGTTCTCCAGATAATTCTGATCCAGATGGTCCATGTTTTGGAGAACACTGACCTGCCAGCTTTCAACCTACGCTACGGAAAAATGAAAAAGACAAAAGAACTAAAAGGGACCAATTCACTGATTCCCAAAGTGGCAAAACAAACCAGCTGGTAAAATTGTAATCATAGATGTCGTGAGATAATATTTGTCTGTGATTTAGCTTCATTTGTTCAGCTGTCCAACTAATATTTATTGAGAACTATTGTTTGAGTAGTATTGTCCTGGGTATTGAGGGAGAAAATGTTGAACAAGACAGAGAAGATTTTCTTTTTTTAGAGAGAGAGAGCATGCAAGTTGGGAGCGGATGCAGAGGGAGAGGAAGAGAGAGAATCTTTTTTTTTTTTTTAAGATTTTATTTATTTATTTGACAGAGACATAGCAAGAGAGGGAACACAAGCAGGGGGAGTGGGAGAGGGAGAAGCAGGCTTCCCGCTGAGCAGGGAGCCTGATGGGGGGCTTGATCCCAGGACCCTGGGATCATGACCGGAGCCGAAGGCAGACGCTTAACGACTGAGCCACCCAGGTGCCCCGGAAGAGAGAGAATCTTAAGCAGGTTCCATGCCCAGCAAAAAGCCCAACACAGGGCTCGATCTCACGACCCTGAGATCATGACCCGAGCTGAAATCAAAAGTTGGATGCTCAGTCGACTGAGCCACCCAGGTGCCCCAAGATAGAGAAGACAGAGAAGATTTGTTTATTGTAATTCCAGGTTACTGAGATGGGTCTGTGCTTTATGTGTGCACGTGCTCTTATTTACAAGGTTTATCTGAAAGAAGAGGAAAACAATACCATAAGAATAAAGACAGTTATTTGGCAGGAAATAAGCTAAAACTATTAGCTCTTTTCCTTTTATCTACCATCAAAAAATCCCTGTTTTCAATTTTTGCTCAAATATATTTTTTCATCCTATCTACAGGTAAATGTTTGCTTTAATAGAAAGTGATACATGCGTACTGTATCATTAAAACGATGCTTTTATGTTTAATGATAGAAGGATGCTAAGTTATAAATTTAAAAACAGCTCTCGAAATATTATCTGTGTATATACTATAATACTTTTCATGATAATAAATAACTATACACAGAAAAAAGTTTCTATCTAGTGAGATTACAGATTTTCTACTCTCTGTGCTTGTCCATATTTTCTAAATTTGCAATAATTACATATTACTTTTTTTTACATATTACTTTAATAAGAGGTAAAAAGGTATTTTCAAGTTGACTATTACATAACAACTAGCAACTTGGTGAAATAGGCATGGTGCCAGAAAATAAGACCAGATGAAGAACATTCTAGAAGGGCAACTTCTTGGGCTCTTTTTATCTTCCTCTTTTCTTCAGCACTCCCAGCCTTTCTGGAAGGAGTTTCAGGACAGGACTGTAATTTAGAGATAAGACCTGAAGTTAAAAGATAAGCTGAGGCTGAGGCAAATCTTAGATACAGATCTGGCCAGGATTAGTCCAGCTCCACCAAAGCTTCAAGGAAGCATACGAAATCATATTTGACAACCTCAGGCAAAGTTGATGATAACTCACTGTCCCTGGGTTTGGAAATATCAATACTTGGAAATGGAAGGTAGCCACCACTACCTATTACTATATTTGGAAATTGGGAAAATTAGTAGTAATTTATAAATGTGTGGAAATTTTTTAAGAAAGTTAAAGAACAGTCCTAATAAATTGTAATTATATTTGGTTTATTTTGTTGCCTTTAACATTTGAGGTGACTAACCAACAAGACAGTACTGTAGAATTAAGAAAATGTGAATAAAACAACAACAAAAAGAAAGAGTGAGGTAAAAAAACAAAGAGAATGATACTAAACCCAAGGGTCTTAATATTACTTGGCTTGCATAAAGACGAAGGAAAAAGAAATGATGATGACAACAACAAAAACACAATAAACACAATTTACTTGAGCATCTGCTAAGTGCCCGACACTGCTGGGTAGTTCATGCAAATCATCTCCAATCTCGATGCAACCCTAAAAGGCAGATAATAATGACCACATATGCACGTGAGGGAATACAATTCAGAAAGATTAAATCAATTGCCCAAGGCCATTTCACATCTTGCAAGTGGTGGAACCACTCCATGTTATACCATGTTGCGTCTAAAATATTTAGAACATTATTACATTCTTTTACTCGGTAAGTCATTGAACAAACCAGTGGTAAACAAACAGACAAAACTCCTTGACTTCACAGCCTTTCTAATTGGAAGAGACAGTGAAAGAATACAGATAAGTAAATTATTCTCCTTTGTAGCATTGACCACCATCCAACATACTACATAAAGCGGGGGAAAGACTGGGCAATGGTGATGGGGGGAGGGGCACCTCCAGGGGGCCTTAGTCTTCCTAAAATTTAGGTCCTTTTTGAAACATTTTCTGAGCGGTAGAGACACTAGGGTACCTTGATTATTTTCAGAATAAGTTATACACAATCTTTCCCGGTGGAGGTGGGGGCTAGCAGAAGCCGATTTCACGTAGAAAAAATAAGGTACATGTGATCTGACAGTTCTCCATATTTTACTCTTAGGAGTAGGGTCTCTTCAAGAGGAATCTCTAGTCCCTTTTACGTGTGTGTGTGTGTGTGTGTGTACTCCTTTTTCTCTCACTTCACTGATTTTAAGTCAGTTTGGGGAGCTTGGCAAGATTTCTTTTTGCCAAGGCTACCTTGTTCTCTAGCAGGTTTTCCCAAGCTTGGGTTTAAAAGACCCCCTGGAGAGGCATTACAAGACAAACACTAATTAGCGTAACAATTTATTAAGGAAGATCTTTGATCTTTTCTCACCTACCCAGTTGCCTAGTTCTGCTTTGTCCCCACAATTATAAAATGTGTTTACATAACTAATTAACACAACAGATTGAGTTTTACTGGGTACATGATAATAAGTGGTCCAAATGGTTTGATCTCAAGATAAAGGAGGAAGTGTTCGGAATTAGCACTTCCGAAGAGATCCAAATGGGAGTAACTATCCTTGTGTTCCCATAAAACAAAAGTTCTTAATGTTCCCAAATGGGACATTCTATCACAGTAAGCTTCAGTATTTGAACTCTCACGACAGAATGGTTTATAATAAAAAAATGTAAATAGAGCAAATTCTGTACTATTTTCGGAGATGAAACGGGCTTTTTAAAATACTGTGTTTATGTCCCCCCTGTAAATTCTCCTATTTATAACTTAAACTAATTTTAGATAAACTATTTTGGGGAAAGAAAGTTTGCACTTTTGCTTTGTTAAGCTCACATCTAAGAGATGAAGAGCTGATAGTTGTAAATAAACCCAACTCTGGAGATTATGACTTTTAAAATAAGTTATTTGTTAGAAAACAAAACCCTAATTATTATTCATAGTAATATTTATTTATCATTTTAAAGAATTAGACTCTTCCTGCTCCATTGGCACCTTCTACTGAATATTTTGAACTCTAAAAATATTTTTTCTTGGAGGGAAGAATTACATATTTTCAAGGGCAAGTGAATGTCTACATCAAAAGGTTCGAGTTAGGGTCGAAAGTCTAAAAAGCATTTCCTCAACCAAGAGCAGGTGAGATACACACATTCTTGCCCATCCTTGATTTCTGAATTTGAAAGTCAGTTCATTCTTCTGAGAGGTTATTGTTCGTACACACTTGGAAAAACCCAGCTTTCTGTGGAGAGAGAAAGAGACTTGTGATTACAAAACAGCTTGACAACTTAAGTGCAAATGAATCAGAAACATGTGGATTAAATTTCCCTTGAAACATGATTTTTAAAAATTAAGAGGAAAGGGGCTTGGCGACAGGCATTTTACTTTTCAACAAACCCAAAGCATTTGAACAATAATCCAGATTGTGGTTGGGCTCTCTCCTCCATAGTCAATTCTCAATTTCCGAATGTCGATATCAGAATTTCAGATCACAAATTCAATACATAGTTATATAAATACTTGAGCACACCTATTTTACTATGTATACTTCCATGCTACTTTAGAATCAATGGAAATCAAAATGATTGTGGACAAGTGAAATCGAGGGGGTGGGGAGAGAGTCCTCTTTAGAGGATTGGCACAGAATCCCAAAATAAATGGCAGCAAGCTTATTCTAAAGGATACAAGCACGTGAATATCTCCCACAAGGAGAGAAGCAAATATATTCAGGGCAAATGCTAATACATATTTTAGGATAGTCAAGAAAGTGAGAGTCCTGCAGGCCACTAGGAAACCCAGGAGAGGGCATACCTTTAATCTATCATGATTTTTTACACTAGGATCAACATTACTGAATGAAAAGTGCCCTCAGGAATTCAAAGTCTCATCTATATTTACAGGAGATATACTATCCTTATATTGGGCATTTTTTCTTATAATTATAAAGTATTTTCCCCTTCTGGGATAATCTAGACAGCATAAATAATCCTGTTTACGAACAATGAAACTGCATTTTTAAAAATCCTACCTGCATGAGGGTTTTGGATTCCCATATAGCAACCATTTAAAAATTTGTTGACTTTAGACACGGAAAAGGAAAGAAGAGAGAGTAGGAGGGATAGAGGGAGGAAGAAAGGCAGTAAAAAAGAAGGAAGAAAGGAAGCAAGACTGAATTCCTAGATTTCCTTCAAAGGTAGTTTTTGGAGAGGAGGAGCACAAAAGCACTAAAGATCCTTGGGGTAGTTAAGAACCAAACTGCAGTGTTGGGCAAGCTAACTGCAATAGCAAGCCATTACTGTCTATGAGTGCGGACTCTGTTCCAGACACTGCGGTAGGTGCTTTGAATGCGTTATCTGCTTTAATGTCAACACGAACTCACAAGAAAAAGAGAATTATAGGTTAATTAATTCACCTAGCTACAGGACCAGATTCAGAGTCAAGCCCTTCTCATTCTAGAGCCCAAGCACTTAATCACTTGTCTCCTCCCCTAACGTGTTCAGGAGCAAACCTCCTTCAATCTAAAACTCATTTGTTAGTTCAAACCCTTCATTATCAATTAGGAAACCGCTATCTAAACCAGTTACTGAGGTCAGCAATGTGTCCTTCCTGAGAGTCCAGTAGGATCCATGAAGCAAATTTTATCACACAGAGGTCAGTTGTCCCCAATTTAAATATGGACACATTTTCAAATTTAACAAACTCTTTTCTAGTTACTTGTTCAAATCTGTTCTAATTTCATAAATAGACAGTTGTCTTTTAGGATTTACAAAATAAGGAAATGAGTAGCCTGACATTATGTTAGTATGTAATAGAACCTTGCAGAGAATGAGGTTTTTAAAAGACATACATGTTTAAAAAAAAAATTCTTTAGAAACCTCAAAAAAGTTGATTTTCTTGTATTACGTGTGATATATATGTTATTAACTTCCAATTGGAAGATAAAAGAAAATACAAATAAATCTCAGATATTTAGCCTATCTGACCAGGTCAATCACCTTCAAATGTTTCTACAAATTAATAACACCTACTTTCTTCATAGATTGGTCTATGTTAATAATTAAGTATTAAGATAGGCTTGTTTAGTTCAACTGTTTGCTGTTCTGACTTCCAGAGTTGTTCTAATTTCCACATGGTCCAATTTTCAGTAAAAATGTTGCTGTTTAAGAGAATAAACGTATCTCTCTTGAAATAAAATTATAGATCAAAATACTTCCAAATTAAATGATGTCTGGATCACGTTCCTAATGCTTTATGGTCATTTTTTTTTCCTCCCTGAAATATTTAAGAACACCAAATTAGTTTATGGAAACTACCCTTCCCTAGAAATCTCTGTGAATAGAAAATAATTATTTAAACTCATTGATTCAACATTTATTAAGCATCATTTTCACCACATTGTAGTGAATAATAAAATTCACTACAGATTATATTCTGCCTTTGAGAAGACTGAAGCAAACCTAACCAGTCTCTCAGTATTATGTATGATATAAGGATATATTCCCCCAAATACAAGAAGCATTCCTTTCCCCAAATGCCATCATGTCCTCACCATAGTGTGAAACTTCAGCACAGCACTCAACCCGTTGAGTGTATCTACTAATTATTTTTAGTCTCAAATGTTCCACTAGTTACTGCTTCTTACCTAGGTCAGACCCATTGAACCTAGGTTCAAATAGCAGCAAAGAAAAGTTGGGAAAGTGAAAATAGATATGAGGAAAAGAGCCAGAAAATTCATTTGCTTGGAAGTTAAAGTCATTTTGGAGCATATCCTATTCTTTTGACTTATTCATTCAATAAATATGTACTACACACCTCTGTTTTAGGCACCCAGGTACCAGAGATGAACAAGACTGACATTCACTGCTCTCAAGGAGCTTACATTCCAGAAACACTGAAATAGCCTCCCTGCT
Organism: Mirounga leonina; assembly: GCF_011800145.1. NCBI lineage: Eukaryota > Metazoa > Chordata > Mammalia > Carnivora > Phocidae > Mirounga > Mirounga leonina. The sequence continues at coordinate 79,806,345 of NW_023270807.1, read as the reverse complement.
TCCACCCCGTTTGCCTTGGACTTCGCCATAGACGTAGAAGAGAGCCTGGGGTTCACCTGAAACCCTTTGTAATGTGACTTTCTTATTTTACCAAAGTCTAACATTCGTGTAATATTATACTCAAAGTAAAAACACTTGAAAACAGAATTTAAGATAGTCAATCAGCAACTAAGTTTTCTCTGAAGGACCTGCAACCACTAAAGGGAATTTATGAAGCGCACATTCTTCTTCCTCAAGGCAGTGTGAAAGGTAAGCCCCTTCAGAGTTGCCACCTGTGGGGTGTGGGATGACAAGCCCCCTTCTCCCACCGTCAGACCACAAGGCTCATTCTTGCCATAATGAAGAGGCTGATTGATGGAGTCACCTTCCCCACTGCTGACACTCTTATCTTTCTCAGCGTAGCAGTAACAGACAGGACCAGCTCCCTACCAGCTGGGCCCCGTGTGAGGGCCCTGTCCGTCACTCTGTTTCTCCACTCCATCTGTTCGCCCCTCCTCCTCCAAATTTCAGCCCATATGCCGACGGGCAGCAACCAATATGTCTGTCTGTCAGTAGCTCTGTAATGAGACCAATTTATAAGGTCACATAATCCTGACTCTTCAGGAAGAAAAAAAAAACAAAAAAAAAAAACCCTGTCCCAGTCAGTTACTGAGAGAAAGTCACCTTGGCCTCTAGTTCCCATGACTGTGGGAGGTCATATACAAACCACCAAAAAAGTAGTTTAGAATTATTTTCAAGTCATCTCTTTCCTACCAAATTTCCTTAAAAAGACACACACACCCTGTTTTGCTTTATTTGCCAATGTTTTTAGCTAGAAGTTGCAAAATGAAAATGTTGACCTTTAGGGAGCAAACTAAGGTCTAGAAACAATGTAGCTTATTCTGTCTAACACGTGAACACTCTACTTCAATTCCAGTAGTGTTTGTGGTTAGCAGGACACCCCCCACCCCAACTTGCATAGGAAGTTTGTGCACAGGATTTCCAAGAACCTGTCAGTAAGAGTCCCATGTTTGTATGGCACAGCAGAATTTTCCCCGGGAACATTTTGTGCCTTCAGCTAACTAGTGCAGATGAAATTCTGTGTCAGTTTTGCCCAGAGGCTAAGAGCACCTCATTACATTTTATTGAATTCAAATAACAGCAATCAAAATATTTGTAAGCACAATGCAACAACCAGTGAGTCTTATTTTGTGATATAAACTATCATGGGCAGTATATTACATTTCCTTTCTACAAGGCATGGCGAATTACACCATGCACTTCCCTAGAAACTATGCCCAACAACTGTTAATTAATTGTGATATGTGGATGGTACTTCGAGTTTAATAGAAACAGGTGAAGACCATATACCGAAGTGAATTAAAATTCTTTCAGGACACCTTAACTTTGAGAATGACCAGTTTTTGCTTTTTCATCATTTAGGGACCCCTGTTGGCTGGTCAAAAAGCCCCTGCAGAATAGAGTCTTGAACTGCCTGGCAGTGAATTGCCGTATTCGTCAATGGAAACAAGTTTTTCCCTTAGTATCCCATTTTAAGTCACTGACAGTATCCACCCATGAATCATGAACCTGCACTGGGATTTAAGACCCGGGGTCACTGCTGTGATTCATAATGACCCTGGGGTTTGGTTTACTCTGGATTGGGAATTATACTTGTGCTCAGCACGGATTATGTGTCAGCTGTTTCCTGTATGTTCCCTCGTCTAACTGGAATTCGGAAGATCACTTGACTCTTATACAGACATCTGGATTCTTGTCCCCTAGAGCCATCAGGATGCCCCGTTATCAGTTCGGAGCCCACAAAACCACCTCCCAATTGGTGGGTTCTAAATCTTTAACCTATGTGAAGCAGCCTGCTCTCTGGGATCCATTGCTCAGCTTGGCTGCTGAGTTGAGATTTCCTAGCCATAATTGCTGCTCTCTTCACTTCCGTCCTCCACCCCCTCTGCCCCATTCCATCGCCAATCTAACTCCGAACCAAAAAGTAAGTGGGTAGAGGAGGCAGTCAGTGAAATGGATGCCAAACCTAGTCATGCCTTCATGTTTAAAATTGTAAACTCAGCTTATTGCTTTTACTTCATTTCTGTATTCCTCACTCGTAGAACCACAACTTTCTGCTGGTAAAAATCTTAGTTACCTCTTCAATAACTAAGTGTAATTCTTGTATTAAATGTTGATCATGAAGCAGATCATAATACTCTACAGGAATAAATAAAATACTCAGTCTTATGTAGAATCGTGCAGCAGATGAGGCAGAAATCCTGCATGTTCTTAATGTGCTAATCCTCTCTCAGGGCTCCCTTTTGCCATTAAGGGACATTTATTGATTCGTATACAATTTAACAAAACCTAGAATGGGCATCTTCAAAGCCCAGGCCGTTTTCAGTAATTAATACATTTCATAATAATTAAATGTACTTTACCAAATCTAAACAGTTTGTTTTCCACGTTAAATTATTAAGCCCAGCTTATAAGTACCTGTTTCTTTCTTTCTCTTTCTTTCTCTTCTTTCTTTCTTTCTTTCTTTCTTTCTTTCTTTCTTTCTTTCTCTTCTTTCTTTCTTTCTCTTCTTTCTTTCTTTCTCTCTCTCTTTCTCTTTCTTTCTTTTCTTTTTTTATGGTGAATATTACTGGGCTTTGAATTTTGTTTTAACTTAATAAAAATAACCTCTTGTCCTTCATATATGTCAATTTACACACCTAACCATTCAAAAAAAGGCGTGGGTTGAATTTTCAGTAATAAGTATAGACCTATGGACCTATATAGATCTATCTACATTCTTTCACCTAATTTCTCTTTTGATAGGCATTTGCAGAACAGCTGGTTGGGTTTACGTTTTAGACTCTAGCTAAAGAGCAAAACTGATCATCCTGAAATAGAGTTCCAAGAAAAACACATAGCATATTCCAGTCAATGAGATTTGGTTATATTTAAATCTCATCATATTTTCAATAAAAATGGGACTTGTCTAATTATATTTTAAGATTATTTATCATTATGCTATGAAGAATTTAGGTGTAAAGTCTCTAGAGATGAACTGGTGGTTAGATATTTAAAAATTGTTGTGCATCTATACTTCCCTCTAAAAGCTAGAGAAAATCGACAGAGTTATGAAAATTGGCCAATGGCCTTTTGGGTCTAACACTGAATAACTGAAGTGTTCAGATATATGTGGTCCAAAGCAGTAGATGGAAATGGAATTCCATAACCATAAACATGGTTGGTTGGTTGGCTGGTTGGTTGGTTGGTTGGTTGGTTCCACCATGATGTGGGGGATGACACATCAGCCTACCTTCCTGAATTATAGCACTAGTCAGGCACTTCACTGAAGGAAAAAGAGGGATCCAGAAAAGATGTGTGAGCGCCCAGAAAAGAAAAGCAAAAAAGCCAAAAGAGCAGAGTTCATTGATAGAACAAAAACTTTGGACTCTGAGCAAGAACCAGGGTCAGGGAGATCCACTGATGCCAGATCAGGACAGGCCAGTTTGGAGTTTATCCTTAGGGCAACAGCTTGTTACAGAGGATTAACATGATAGTGTTACCTGCTAAGCAGTAGCCTCCAGTTGTTATCTGAAAAGCAGACAGGCCTAGGGAGGGGATGCAGGTGGGAGAACAAGTGTAATCATACAGTCTTGGCAAGAAACGTGAGGGCCTGGAGCAATGTGAATGGAAAAAGTGGGTCTGTTTAAAGCTATTACAGAGTTGGAATTATTGGGATGTGGTGACTGACCGGTTTGGGGTATTTAGAAGCAGGAGGCAAGGAAGGATCAGAAGTTTCTCATTGGAGTAAATGTGTTGCTCTCCTCAGGCAAGGAGGAGGGATAGGCTTTGTGGGGAATATGCTTCATTATTTCAAGATGTGTTGATCTGAAGGGAGTAGAGAACATGGATGTAGAGGAGCTGAGTATGCTGTTGAAGCTCTGAGAGAAGAGTCTAGAATAAGATTTAGAGCTGGAAGTTTCAGGGAGAGAGAAACTTTGAAGCTGTGGAAGTACATAACACTGTTTCATTTCATCTCTACGTAACTATACACTAAAACAGGACTCCAAACCTCCTTTCCTGAATGAGGCAGCAGTCTTTCTTCTCCTCAGATCATAGGTATTAATCCTGATCCACCTGAGAAAGGGTTTTCCAGGTTTGAGGTTGAACTGAAACAAAAGTCTTAAATGTCATTTCCCTAGAAGGATATAGAAGGGCATCATCTAGGGTACCTGTTGTTTCTGGAGTCGCTCATCCTGTAGGGCAACTAGAGAGGGTCTCTGTGGTACACTAGTCATGACAGTGGACTAGACACATTGCCGTGGGAAGTTATCCTAGCTGAACAACTGAACCAGACCAACTTCATTCATGAAGTTTTCTCTGGTAGCTACCCTTCCATGTATCTGCTCTAGATCACCTATGGACAGTGAAGCAGTCAATCGTTTATTATTTCATGTATGCACTTTCTTCTCCTCCCCAGACAAGTAAACTGTAAGACACCAGACATCAGGGACTCTCAAACCTGGTTCTTTACCTCTGCCTCTCTTCCTATAGTTTCCTTTCATTTAGACTCCTCACATTTAAAGGCTTACTTGTCCCTCTTCCACAAAACACCAGCATGAAGCACAAAAAATTTTGGAGGCTTCAATTTCTACCCAAAGAAATCCACAAGGTACAACCTAGGGGTTTTCCTTGTCAGTTGCTTCAAGACCCAGCACTTCAGGCCTGGTCTTTGTGCTCTCAAGCTGTGCCTTGACCCAAGATCTTCTCATTGGTGCTAGGATATTAATGATCGCATGCCTGCTTCCAAGAGCCCAAGGAACACCTGTCCCCACTGCCACAGTCTGCAAGGCCAGAGATGTCATTTTATCCACTGTTAGGTTTCTATCCAGGCTTACAGTTCCTCTTGTTTTCACCAATCTTGAGAATGGAGCTCAGGATCTGTCCTTCAGCCCAGTTGCTTCATGAAGGCTTAAAACTTTGCTACTTGTAGGTACATACAATCCTTTGAGGGTCTTTGATATTCCTGTATTTTTAGAAACCAGTGTGGCCAAGAATATGGTCAACAATCCTACCATTCACCAATATCCATTCCTCCTCTACCCTGGGAGGTTAGTAATTTACTGCTTCCTCTCAGGACCTGTGAGTTGTTCAGTGAAATTTATTGAGAGTAACAATTATGGTCCAGATTTTGGAAATTCCATTCATGTTGATTCCTGAGTGAGGATGACTTGAGCAGAGTCAACACATCCTAACCCCCACCAATCTTTGATAGAAATGCAGTATGAGTGAGAAACAAACCTTTATTGTTTTAATCCACTAAGATTTTTTGGATTACTAACTACCATGGTGTAAACTAGCCTATCCTGTTAAATTAAATCACCCTCCTCTCTTTGCTGTTCTTGGGCCCCACTCCTATTATGTTAACTGGCTACTTATCACTTCTGGGATCTGCTGATTATCAGTGCCAGGCTGACAAATACCTTGCCCTGCCTTTGTGACCGAATCTCAGAACAGAGGATTTGACTTGGAGCAAAGAAGAGTTTTCTTGAAATAAGAGCTGCAAAGATTATAATTCTGAAAGTTAGAAGGGAGGAGATGGAAATTTTGCTCCTGGTGAGTATTTAAATAGATTGAATCAATCTGGAATGACTTAAGGCAATTCTGCTTGAAAGCAAGAGGATAGACTGAGGCTGATTACAAACTAAAATTCTACTACATAACAAGGGTCCTGCTGAATAGTGAATCTCTACTGGAATGGCTCATCATTGCAAAAACAGTAAACAAAGAAGTTTGCTGGACTTACTACAGAAAAAAATGTGCTATTTTTAGTTACATAACTAATGTGGTGATGTCCCTTTTGACAAAATGAATGCTAAGTTGATATAACTAATTCAAATCAGTATAACAAAGACTACATAAGTATATTTGCATGCTTGCCTTGGGGAATCCTGGGAAACACATGGTACCCCAGAGAGCTCACTGTGCATTGGAATGGCAACATCCTCTACCTCAAGAAGGCTTCAGGACTTTTGCCAAGGATATTGGCACACCTAAATTCACAGAAAAATAATAAAAAGATGGACAGGTATATACTCTAATGACATTTCTTGAGACAAAAATAGTGGAAAACACTAAGTCCTAATCCTGGTCCAATCAGTGGATTGCTTTTCTTTAGGAAAAGAAGATGGAACAACCTTTTTAAAAAATCAACTTTATTGAATTTTAAATTATATTTTAAAAATGTACAGATTTTAAGGTATAGTTCAAAATATATACTTCTGTAGCCACCACCCCTTTAAGGATAAAGAACAGTTCCACCACCCCAGAAAGTTCTCTCATATCCCTTTGCAGTCAGTAGCTTCCCATCCATTATTTTGATTTCTGTCACCATAGCTTAGTCTTTTCTATTCTAGAACATCATATGCAATCATATAGCATGGACCATTTCGTGTGATTTCTTTCTCTCAGCATAGCATTCCTGAATTTCATCCACATTGTTGAGCATATCAGTGGTTCAGTGATTTGTATAGCTGAGTAGTATTCCTTATATGAATGGACCACAATTTATCTATTCACCTGCTGACATGCATGTAGAATGCTTCCAGATTTGGTTATTATTAATAAATACCTAGCAGTCGAAATGCTGAGTCATAGGATAGGTTTTTGTTTAACTTTATAAGAAATCTGTAAATTATTTTCAAAAGTGACTGCACGATTTTACACTCCTATGAACAATATATAAGAGTTTCAGTTCCTGTTAGTTTTAATTTGTATTTCCTTGCTGATTAATGATGTTGAGCAACTTTTCATGTGCTTATTGGTTAACTAATGATGTTGAGTTCAAAGTATATGCTTGTGTAGCCAAGAACTACACTTCCTAATTTTCTTGTGCCCTTGTGTTTATGTGTGTGTGTCTGTGTTTGTGTGCATGTGTGTGTCTCTGTGTCTACATATATGAAGTATCTTTTGAATATTTTGCTCATTTAAAAAAATCTGTTATCTTTTTATTAGTGAGTTGTAGGAGTTTTTTTCATATATTCTAGATGTAAGTTCTTTTTCAGATACATACATTTTGATTATTTTCTCCTAGTCTATGACTTACTTTTTCATTTCCTTAACATCTTTTGAAGAAGAATAATTTTAATCTACATGAACTCCAATATATAATATTTTCTTATCTCTTTCTTTCTTCCTTTCTTTTTTCTTTCTTTCTTTCTTTTTTCTTCCTTTCTTCCTTTCTTTCTTTCTTCTTTTTTTATTAGTATCTTTTCTAAGAAAATTTTTCCTGCTCTAAGATCAAGAAGATATCATCATGAAGATACTATTCTATGTTTTCTTCTAGAAGTTTTATAGTTTTAGGTCTATAATATGCTTCTGGTTAGCTTTTTTTGAAAAAATTAGAGATAGAAGTCAAGGTTCTTTTTTAAAATGAATATTTAGCTCTTCTACTACCATTTGTTGAAAAGACTATTATTTCCACATTGAATTATCTTGGTGCTTTTTCAAAAATCAATTAACTATGTATACAACTTTATTTTTAGACTTTTTTTAATCCTGTTTCATTGATCTATTTGTCTATTCCTATGCCAATACCACATTATCTTAATTAGTTAGCTCTATAGCAAGTCTTGAAATCAGATGGTATAAATCCTCCAACTTTGTTCTTCTTTTACAAAGTTGTATTGTTTAATCTAAGTCCTTTGATTTTCCTTATGAATTTTGACATCAGTATATCAATTTCTATCAAAAAGCCTACCAGAATTTTGGTGGGAAATGCATTGATTGAGAATTGACTTAACAATATTGAGTTTTTTGGGACGCCTGGATGGCTCAGTTGGTTAAGCGTCTGCCTTCGGCTCAGGTCATGATCCCAGGGTCCTGGGATCGAGTCCCGCATCGGGCTCCCTGCTCCGCAGGGAGCCTGCTTCTCCCTCTGCCTCTGTCTCTCTCTCTCTGTCTCTCACGAATAAATAAATAAAATCTTTAAAAAAAGAAAAAAAAATATTGAGTTTTTTATTTCATAATTAGTGGGTATCTTTCCAGTTAAATATTCTTTAATTTCTCTTAGCAAAGTTTCATTGTTTTTGAGGTAAGGAAGAATTTTGAAAAATGTGTAAATACATTTGACAATTTTGATAAAATAAATTCTTAGAAAAATAGTTTTAAAAATGGACATAAAAAGAAAATTTTAAGTGTAAATTACTCTATATCTATAAAAGACATTAAACTCAAAATCACAAAGCTTCTTTCATAAGACTTCCCACATGTCATTGATAGCTCTGATTAGAAGTCTGATAGTCCATGCTAAAATTCATATGGAAGCTTAAGTAACAAGTAAAACATTTCTGAAAAAGAAGAACAAAGTTGGAGGTTTCACACTTCCTGATTTTAAAATTTGCTACAAAGCAAAAGTAATCAGCGCAATGTGGTACTGGTATAAAGATGGATGTATAGACCATTGGAATAGAATAGAAAATCCAGAAACAAACCCTCACACATATGGTCAAATGATTTTTGACGGGGTGCCAAAAACCTTCATTGGGAAAATGACAGTCTTTTTAACAAATGGCATTGGAGAAACTGGAAATCCATGTGCAAAAGAATGAAGTTGTTCCCTTACCTTACATGGTATACAAAAAATTACCTCAAAATGGATCAAAGATCTACATATAAGAGCCAAAATTAAACAACTCTTAGAAGGAAACACAGAAGAAAACCTTCAGGACATTGGATTTGGCAATTTTCTCCTGGATATGACACCAAAAGCACACACAACCAAAGAAAAAATAGATAAATTACACTATATCAAAATTAAAACTTTTGTGCATTACAGGACACTAGCAACAGAGTAAAAGGGCAAGCCATAGAATGGGAGAAAATATTTAGAAATCGTATACCTGATAAAATGTTAATATCCAAAATATATAAAGAACTTCTGAAACTCAGCAACAAAAAAAAAAACAATTTAAAAGATGATTAAAAAGGGGCACCTGGGTGGCTCAGTTTTTAAGGATCTGCCTTCGGCTCAGATCATGATCCCAGAGTCCTGGGATCGAGCCCCGCATCGGGGTCCCTGCTCATCGGGAAGTCTGCTTCTCCCTCTCTCACTTCCCGTGCTTGTGTTTCTTCTCTTGCTGTCTCTCTCACTCTGTCAAATAAATAAAAAAATAATCTCAAAAAAAATAAAAAAATAAAAAATGATTAAAGGACTTGAATAGACATTTGTCCAAAGAAGATATTCAGATGTCCAATAAGCACATGAAAAGATGCTTAACATTATTAATCATTAGGAAAATGCAAATTAGAACAAAATGAGATACTATTTCATACTCATTAGAATGGCTACTATCAAAGAAACAGAAAATAACAACTATTGGTAAAAATGTGGAGAAATTAGAACGCTTGTGCATTGCTAATTGAGGATGTGAAATTGTGCAGCCACCATGGAAAACAATATGGTAGTTCCTCAAGAAATTAAAAATAGAATTACCACATGATTGACCAATTCCACTTCTGGGTCTTTACTCGAAAGAATTGAAAACAGGGACTAAGATTATTTGCACACTCACATTCACAGTAGCGTCGGAATGTTACTCAACCTTAAAAAGGAAAAAAAAAATTCTGACACATGCTAAAACATGGATGAACCTTGAAGACATTATGCTAAGTGAAATAAGACAGTTACAAAAGAACAAATACTATATGATACCACTTCTATGAGGTACCCAGAGTAGTCACATTTATAGACAGAAAACAGAGTGGTAATTGCCAGGGGCTGGGAGAAGGGGGCAGTAAGGAGTTATTATGTAATGAGCATGGAGTGTCAGTTTGGAAAGATGAGAAATGTCCTAAAGATGAGATGAGAGACTATGGACTCTGAGAAACAAACAGGGTTTTAGAGGGGCGGGGGGAGGGGGGATTGGTTAGCCGGGTGATGGGTATTAAGGAGGGAACGTACTGCATGGAGCACTGGGTGTTATAGAAAACAATGGATCGTGGATCACCACATCAAAAACCAATGATGTATGGTGACTAACATAACATAATAAAATTAAAAAAAAAAAGATGAATGGTGGTTATGGTTGCACAAAAATGTGAATGTACTTAAAACCACTGAACTGTATGCTTAAAAATAGTTAAAACAATAAATTTATGTTATACATATTTTACCACAATAGAAAAATCTGACAGATTTCACCAGTGAATCTGTCCAATTTGAAAGATTTCTTGGTGGGGAAAATTTTAATAATGAAATCAATGTTTTTAATATTTTAGTTCCATTTAAGTTTTCTATTTCTTTATGTGTCAGCTCTGATGGGTTGTGTTTTTCAAATAATTGTCCATTTTTTTTTCTAAACGTGCTTATTAGCATAAAGTTGATCAAAATATCCTGCTGTGCTTTTAATGTCTCTGGGACCAGTTGTGATATATACACTTTTATTCCTGACATTGATAATTTATATCCTTTCTCGTTTTAGATCAGTTGGCTAGAATTTCTGCTTTTTATTATTTCTTTTCTTCTAACCATTATTATTCTAACTTCTTAAAGTGGAAGTTTATCTCATTGATTTAATACTTACTTCTTATCTAATATAAGCACTTTAATGTTATAAATTTTCTTTTAAGGCTTGCTTTAGCTCCATCCCACAAATTCTGATATGTCGTGTGTAAATTACCACTGAGTTCAAAATATTTTCTAATTTCTCCTGGATTTATTCTTTGATTTATTAATTATTTAGAAGCGGTTGTTAAACTTCAAAATATTTGAGGTTTATATTATTACTGATTTTTAATTTATTTATTGTCAGAGAACTTACTCTATGTGATTAAATTCCTTTTAAATTATTGATACCAGTTTTATGGCCCAGCATATGATCTGTTTTATTATATATTCCCTATACACATGAAAAGATTTTGTATTCCACATTTGTTAGGTATAATGTTTTATAAATATCTATTAGATCAATTTACTTGATGATGTTCAATCTATACCCATACTAATTTTGTTTTTGTCTACATGAATTACTAATTATTGAGAGACAATGCTAAAACCTCTTTTTCCCCGTTAGTTCATTTTTTTCTGCTTCATATTTTATTAAACTCTATTTAAAGATTGTAAAATTTTTGTGAAATCTTTTAGCTACAGTCTACAAAAATATTATCTTTGTAATATCTTTTTTCATTAAAAATGACCCTCTATACTTCTCTTGAGACTGCATGATTTTAATATAATCAATCACTTGCTTATTCTTAGTGTTTTATGGTATATTGTTTCCCATCCTTTTATTTACAACCTGTGTTTATCTTGGTTTTCCTTCTTTAACCAGTTTAACAACTTCTCTTTTAATTGGAATGTTTAGTCCATTTCTATTCAATGTGTAGCAAAATCCACTCATAGCTGTGTTTTCTATTTATGCCCTCTGTTCTTTATAACTCTTTTCTTCCTTTTCTTTCCTATTTTACATGTATTGAATATTTTCTAGTATTATTACATTCTATCTCCTCTATTGCCTTTTAAGCCATATACTTCATTAGCTCTTTTTTTAGTGACTGCTCCAGAAATTACAATTGGTATTCTAACCTTATTACAGTTTGCCTCAAATTAAAGTTATATTGTTTTCATTTGATGTAAGAACCTATTTTTTTGTTTACATGCTTTCCTAACTTTTTGTTCTGTGTTCTGTTTGTTGTATATTTATCTCTACACATATTATAAACTCCACAACATATTATTATGACTTTACTTGAAATCATTGACTTTTTAAAAATTTAGGAAAGAAAAAAATCATATTTATTCATATTACTATTTCGAGGGATCTTTATTGCTTTCTTTTTTTTTTTTTTAATAGATCCTAATTTCCTTCTGGTATAATTTTCTTTGACCTGAGAACTCTCCCTAGCATATATATTTTTTAAAGATTTTATTTATCCACTTATTTGACAGAGAGAGTACAAGCCGGGAGAGCAGCAGAGGGAGAGGGAGAAGCAGGCTTCCCACTGAGCAGGGAGCCCAATGCGGGGCTCTATCCCAGGACCCTGGGATCATGACCTGAGCCAAAGGCAAACACTTGACTGACTGAGCCACCCAGGCGCCCTTCCCCCAGCATATCTTGTAGTGTGGGTCCACTCTCAGCCTTTTGTTTATCTAAAAATACCTTTAATTTACTTTCATTTTTGAAAACTATTTTCACTGAACATATAATTGACAGTTCTCTTCCTCTGTCTCTGTAAATATGCTATTCCACTTCTGTTGAGTTTCTATTGTTTCTGATGAAAGGGGTGCCCTTATTTCTATCATTGGTTTCTTTCATATAACATGACTTCTTTTCTTCCTGCTTTTGGGATTTTATGTCTAATTTATAGCAGTTGGACAATTTTGTGCTTAGAAGTGATTTTCTTGGTAATTATTCTTCTTGAGCTTCACTGAGCATCTTGGATCTGTTTTATCAAATTAGAAGATTTTCCAGCCAGTAATTCTTCAGTTTTTCTGGCCATTCTCTTTCTTCTTCTTTTGGGACTTCTTCTGATACTGTTCAATATGTCATTGAAAGGTCTTTATTAAAAAGATCTTTTACTTACTTCAGCTTCGATTATTTCTTTCTTTTTTTTTTTTAAAGATTTTATTTATTTATTTGACAGAGAGACACAGTGAGAGAGGGAACACAAGCGGGGGGAGAGGAAGAAGCAGGCCTCCCGTGGAGCAGGGAGCCCGATGCGGGGCTCGATCCCAGGACCCTGGGATCATGACCTGAGCTGAAGGCAGACGCTTAATGACTGAGCCACCCAGGCGCCCCTCGATTATTTCTATTGACCTGCTTCAGTTCAGGCATTCTTTCTTCTGTTTTGTTCAATTCTCTGTTAACCCCATCCAGCAAATTTCATATTTTAGATACTATATTTCTCATTCTAGTGTTTCCATTTGGTTATTTTTGTCTCCAAAAACTAACATCCCTGATTACCTTTTTACCATTATATACATCTTTTCCTGTAGATTCTTCAATACATTTTTCTTAGTTATTTTAAATAACTTTTCTGATTATTTCAACACTTGGTTCATTCAGATTATCTTTCTCTTGATTCTATGGGGTTTTTTTCCCCTATTTTTCAAACTTCTTTGCATGTTTTGTTAATATTGCATGTTGGATATTGTGCTAAAAGAACAGTAGGTGTTGTAGTAGATTTTTAAAAAAGTATTATACACCTGTATACATATATTGTTATATTATTTTATAATATATCATATCGTATTGCATTATATTATATATTGAGCATATTTTCTCAACAAGGAACACGATTTTCTATATTAGACATGTAGGTGATCAGTTGAATTTAATCATGGATTTAGCTACTTTGGGGCAGGCCTATGGCTTGAATCCCTCCAACCAGGCCTTAGAATTCAAGCACCACGCTGTAAGATGGCTAGACTACTAGACCTCGAGATAGAGATTTCCTGACTGTTAGATGTCGGATACGACACATCACGAGCATGTCAGCCTGTAAAGCTGCCAGACCTTGGGAATGGGAGTCTGTTGAGTGTGAAACAACTGGACTTGTGAGACCACAAGCCTTCCAGATCACAAGACTTCAAAACTGTAGGACTGCAAGGCTGCAAAATCACCAAGCCTGCAAGTCTGAGAGATTGTTACTTGGCAGAATGATCTCTGGATTTACAGCTTCTCCAAATTCAAACCCAGTAGGCCAGATTATAGGATTAGAAAATGTCTGTCAGATTTCTTATCTGAATGAAGATTATCATTCTCTGACAGGCTTCCTTCTCTGACTGCTCCCAACCTCAGCCATCTCCTCTTCTTTGCTCACCCATCTCTCTGAAGTTTTGACTTGATTTTCGGAGTTCTCGCTTTGTGTCCAGAATGCCTCATTACTAGGAAGTTTTGGTTTATCCCTTGATGTCTTATTGTTTTGATGGAAATGAACATCTTTCATATCCTTCTACATCTTGACTGGAAGCAAAACTCCACTGAAGCTAGTCGAGGAGGTGGGAGATATTAGGTATGTTGATAACTTCAATTTGCGCCATTCTCTGCTTTTCCCACCCTGATATGTTCCCTTGCCCTTTGACTTCTATTAGTTTCAGCCAGTGGGGAGAAATTGGGATATTTATTCCCCTGGCTGCCTCTCTGCTGCATTGCCGAAGGCTAGATGAGTTCCTCAAATGTCAGAGTTCTTGTCAGGTGGCCCTTTCCACATTATGCTCTCCGTCCCCATATTCAGGAAGCAGCTCCCTTCTTCATCCCATGGGATGGTAACAGTATCCTGCTGTTCCTAACTACAGGGTACTCTGCTCCCTCATGGTTTCCTACACCCTGCCCACACCTTTGTAAGCAGTCCTCACACTACCCAGTTTGCAAGTGCCGTTGGAGTTCTGCTGAGACTCTGACACAGGGAGTTTTCAAACAGTATCTTAGAGCTGGAACTGCTAAGATGCATGGTGAGGAAAAAAAAAAAATAGACTCTTCAGAATGGAACCTGGGACTTGGCAGTAGATGTGACTTTTGAAAATCATGGTTGTAGAAATGACAAAAGTACATACCGGTAATGTCAGTATAGTCCAATGAAGGCTTTATTTTGGTCTTACCTTGTACCCAGCATATACTAAATGATGACACAAAGCCATGATGCCTGCTCTCAGGAAGCTCAGAATCTGAAAGAAGAGATGCCATTCAAACAAATGCCACATGCAATGTACTACACACAGAAAAGTAACACTTGTGTTAGAACTGGCTACACATGAGCATTGTCCAAGGGTTTTTTAGAATGTAATCCACAGACCAAACTTTGAAGACTCCTGGGCTTGATAACGTTCCCTACAGTCTTATTGTTTAATAATTAGAAACTATGAGATAGACCTGGATTTATGTCCCTTTCTTACCTGCAGATTAGACTCAGTTTAAGAGGTATAGCAGATGGGTGAATTCTCAACTATCATACTTTAAGTCAACCTTGAAAATAACTACAAACAGTTGACCAGCACACATTCCTTTTTTTGACCAGTGCCTCTCTCCCAGGAGGTACACAGGTGGGAAAATGAGTGGAATCAGACCTCTTTTCTACTCACCCAACATAAATTATTACTTTCCATTGGAGAATGGTTATTTGCAAGATTGCCATAAATCTTACAAATGAATGTTTGCAAGACAGCAGAGAGCAGGTTCTCTTATTCCCTCAAAAGGGATGGGGGAAGGGAGTCTAGGAAAATCATCTCTAACTTCCCAGATTAATAGGGAGAGGGACTTCATAGCTTCAGCTCCCAAAATAGCGGTAGAGGAAGGCAAAAAAATCGTTAGGCATGCTGATTGCATTGTTACAACTTAAATTGTACTCAGATGCGAACCCTGACGTGCCAAAAACAGTGAAGGCCCAGCCTGAAAGATCAGAAAAGTGACATCTGGTATTGGATGCCCCAGCAGACATGACTAATACCATTGGTATTGTGTAGATTCTGCCTTCGCTAATTTAATATTCAAATATGAGGGTCAGCCTCACAGTGCTCTGCAATAACAGAAGACGTAGGCTTCTCAGAAATCACCTTCTTGCCCCCAACAGGGCTATTTAAGGAGGCAGGATGTCTATCTTGTGGCCTGACCAGGACAAGTTCTGTTATTTCCACATGTTGGTTAAGATCCTTTTCTTTGTTTCATGGCTCTAACACATGGTTGAGCTATGAGGGAGCCCTGAGAACTCATCCATAACTTGTAATAAATAAATAACCTCCTCATAGTTTGCCCCTTGGATATTTGCTTTATGCCAGAACATTTTAGTTTTACACATACACATGCATGCAAATGTGTTTCTCCACTAAAAATAAAAACCTGATGTCCCCCCCATAACTTTTACTGCTGACACTCAAGAATACCACATTGACTTGAGGCTGGGAGTATTCCAGCTAAAGCAACAGAACTACCCTGTATCTCATGTGGGTATTTCCAGTTGTCAAATTTATCAGTTTGGCAAATATGTAATGAACACCTAAGCACAAAGCGTTGTGCTATGTTCAGTGGCAGCAACAAAGATGAATTTTGAAATGGCATAAAATAACTGTGTAAATTGCCATTTAATCATGCTTTTATGACTCAAAAGACAAATCAGAACCTTGGAGTAGCTCTGGGCCTTGCTGGCAAACTCCAAGTGCCATTAAACAGTAATGCAGCTTGATTCTTAGAAACATAATACTGATAATAAGAGCTACTGGTTATTTATTGACCGTTTGCTGTAAGCGAAGCTTTGCAGTAAGCCCTTCATATTCAATATCTCCACAATCTTACAAAATAGGTTTGAAAATCATCTCTGTATTACAGATAAAGAAACAGATTCAGAGAAATGAAATAGCCTATATAATATCATATAGCTCAGTAAGAACTGAGTGAGAATTCTATTTTAAGGTTATCTGTCTTCAAAGGCCATGCATTTTCCTCTATTTTTGGTCTCATCATAATCTTCAATGCAGGAACATAAGTAGTTAATCTGTCAGGTTTCTTTGATACTCACCCCCTCAACCTAGATGACAATGTAGGGAATTCCCAAGGTTGAGGATCGCTAAATCTCTCAGGAAATATTGTAGAATTATATTTTCTGTGATGTTATAAAAAATAATACTTTGTTTTCATTTTCCCAAGTATAAAATTCTACTTTATTTTTTAAAGATTTTATTTATTTATTTGTCAGAGAGAGAGAGCACAAACAGGGGGAGGGGCAGAGGGAGAAGCAAGCTCCCCACTGAGCAGGGAGCCTGATGCAGGACTCCATCCCAGGACCCTGGGATCATGACCTGAGCCCAAGGCCAGACGCTTAACCAACTGAACCACCCAGGCGTCCTTAAATTCTACTTTAAATATCAACTAATATCCATAATCTTTCCCCTCCTCCCCTCCCTACCCCTGGCCATTCCCAAACACCTAGCATCTATCTGTCTTCTGGCTGGAATGACTGTATTTGCCACACTGTCCCTCAAGAACCTATTTGATGTGTATGTGTGTATGATGTATTTGTCATTTACCCCCAAATCTCTTTTCTTCAGTTTCCTTGAATTCTTCTATAATGTAACACAAAATATTTTATCTCTATAACTTCTGAGGGAAAATGCAAATACTTCTCAGAGGATTAGCTTATTAAATTGATAGTTCTTAATATGTTAGCACAGTTTAGATTTTATGAGCATCTAGTCACCTCAGCAAGGACCTGAGAGATCTGGACTAAGTAAACTTCAAGGAAATAAGTTCAGAAAGCTCTGGGTCAGAGCAATGAGGGCCATTTGGAAAAACCCACTGAGTGATTTGGAAATTCTAATGAGTGTCTTGGATACACAGGAGATGGTGTGAGAACACTGTGGGAGAAATGGGGATCACACTGGTTAAATGGGAAAAAGAAGGCAGAAGGAGGAGAAAAATCCAAATTTTAAGAGACCGTATTTCGGCCTGCAGGTAATCTCTATCTTCTCATCTTTGGTTTACAATATTTATGTTGCATTTATAGTGCAGTTAGTTCTTGTGAATCTGAATTTAGTACTTCACTATTTTTTAATTGCTTTTCTTTTTATTTTTCCCCTGGAATAAGGAGTGTAGACTCTTTCAGGGAAGGCATGGCTAAAGCACTCCTTGACAGGAGGTCCCTGACTATCCCCAGGTGCATCTGGAGACAGTGATACATGGAACAACTCAGGGAATTCAAAGCATTCTCCTGCTTCATGATCCCCAACAGCTCCAGACCCTGAGAGGCTTTGGGCAGGCCTGGCGTGCCGGCTGACCACAGCGACAGACCATACCACACTGGGAGAATCTGCTTGGAAGAAGAATGACTTCTCCACTCAAAAATGAGGCTAGGGAGAGACTGGGTTATTTTTTAAGTGGGTGTTGGGGAAGGAATTAGAGGCAGGGGGAGGAATTGGAGGAGTTAGCTGATTGAGGGTTAGCTTTTAATTTTGCATTGGAGAGTCAGTTAACAATGGTTACAAAAGGAAATTGAAAGCCTGGAATCAGTTGAGGTTTTTGTTATTTCTGAAGTTACGAAACACATCAATATTGCACAGGCCTGTGTTTAATGTAGTATAACAATGTGACAGCCTTTGTGGATAGGCTCTGGAACTCTTTGAATGGCTTCCATGAACAAATCAGCATTCTCTTTATTACTGTGACCCTTGGATTGTGTGTGCCCATTTTTCTGGCTCTTAGAGGGCATAGTCCCAGACTTGTCATGAAGTGCACTCAAGCAATGTGTGTTAGGGGATTTGAGGAAAAGAAGAAAGGCTTGGTTGGAAATGTGGCTGTGAACTTGAAGAAGGGAAGAGTCCAGGACAGAATCATCAAGTGACACTTAAAAGCAACAAAGTTACTGCTGATAATTCTTGTGATGAAATTGCCATTCATATGCCAAATCATA
Organism: Mirounga leonina; assembly: GCF_011800145.1. Taxonomy (NCBI): domain Eukaryota; kingdom Metazoa; phylum Chordata; class Mammalia; order Carnivora; family Phocidae; genus Mirounga; species Mirounga leonina. The sequence continues at coordinate 79,787,970 of NW_023270807.1, read as the reverse complement.
GCCAGAATATTATCATGCATTCATGCTTAAATACTTACATCTAAAGTGTGCGGTTAATGATTGTACAGGAAAAAGGGCTTCTTCACAAGCTTGGTTAGATTGTATATCCCAAGAAAATGTCTCCAACTCATTTAACTGACAAGTGAGTGTCATAGAGAACAAAACATGTACTAACATCTTAAAGTTTGTAGCATTTATTTTTTGGCTCAGGAGCTCATCTAAATATTTTTATTTTAATTACTAATGTAATACTCACAATGACGCTAAGGGGTAGATGTCATTATCCTCATTCTACACAGGAGAAATAGAGGCAAGAGAGGTAAAACAACTTGTCCAAGTTAACATAGCAAGGAAGTTTTTTTTTTTTTATTCTTTTTTTTTTTATATTTTATTTATTTATTCATGAGAGTCAGAGAGAGAGAGAGAGAGAGACGCAGAGGCAGAGGGAGAAGCAGGCTCCCCGCCTAGCAGGGAGCCCGATGCGGGACTCGATCCCAGGACCCTGGGATCATGACCTGAGCCGAAGGCAGACGCTTAACCATCTGAGCCACCCAGGCGCCCAGCAAGGAAGTTTTTAATATAAAATTCATTCCCTGGTAGACTGGCACCAATTCCAACACATTTAATCATTGCCTCTACTCACACCTGCTTCATATCCTAGTAACGTAAAAATCCATTTTCAGCATGAGAAAAAAGTAAATGCACATTACTATATCATCCATGTATTTGTTGAATAACCAACTTTATAATTATATAAAGAGCAGCTTCCCTAAGTAATGATTTTCAAATAAACTTGTATTTTGTTATCTATATACCTTTGAAAACCCCTCTCAGTCTGTATTACATAAGAGGCATGTGGTTTCCCAGGACGCTCACACTAATCTAAGGCTCCTCCAGGCCCTAGCCCTGTGTTAGGAGGACAAACGTAAGATCCAATGATATCTATGAGCCCTTCCCTCTCTCTCACACATTCTATTACTTTATGTTTGCTGATGCTCAACAAGTGATATTTTCTTCAGCTCCTGAACTTTGCTAGGGTTTTCCATTTTCTTAATAATCCAGAAAGAAACCCCTTTCAACAATTTTGGATTCCATCAGAGAAGGGGATGAACAAAGAATGTGAAGCAATGAAAGAGGTAGGTAGACTCTGAGGAAAGCGTTACCAGCCTCGGTCAGCATTATGTTTCTGTCCATTCTCTGTTGGATTTTATTCAAAAGAAGGGGAAAAGGCTGGACATGTATCACTGCAGATAATGGCTCAGATTTATAATTGAAAATTATTATATTGTTCCCTTGGTGGGAAAATAACTCTCTAGTATACTCAAAATCTTTTTAAATAATTGGTCTTTGTCTAATAAAAGTCATGTATAAGTAACTTCAATTTTTTTCTATACCTGTTACATTTTCTTATTTCTTATGGATATGTAGGAGGCAGATGAATTCCTAAGCCATATTCTGAGAATAATCACAAGGGAAAACTTTAAAATATACTCATTAGTCAAACTGTTTGTTGAATACCTAAAGTGTATTTGCTAAAGATAAATAACAGGAAAAAAATTAAAGCCTATTCATTTTTCCAGCAACTATTTGCTAACATGAGATTTTTAATAAGATCATATATAGAACTATATTCCTCAGCATTTAAAATATTTTTAAAAAATTGATGACTATAATTTCTCCATTCACTGAAACATGTAATTTTTCCAAAGAGACTGTAAAGACTTACCAGCCTATTACAAGACCCTTTTAAGTTGACCTTCTTTTTCACCATCTGCCCAGTGTAAAAGAGCTTTTGCAGCTACTTGTCTTTGTATATGCACTTCTTTACTATATAAGCATGCTATGTTCCTCATTAGTAAAGGAGATGGAATATCATTGGTGAAATGTTTCCTATCAGGTCATCAAAAATGAGAACTCAAAGCAAGTTATATTTTGGCAGAAGGCAGAATAAGCATTAAAAAAAGCTAAGTGAGGGCGCCTGGGTGGCTCAGTTGGTTAAGCAACTGCCTTCGGCTCAGGTCATGATTCTGGAGTCCCGGGATCGAGTCCCGCATCGGGCTCCCTGCTCAGCGAGGAGCCTGCTTCTCCCTCTGACCCTCCCCCCTCTCATGTACTCTCTCTCATTCTTGCTCTCTCAAATAAATAAATAAATCTTAAAAAAAAAAAAAGCTAAGTGAATTACAGCAAATAGTCTACCAATTTATGTAAATTAATTTTTAAAAGAGAAAGAAATATAAGGATGTCAAGGGAAGTTTATAACGTAACAAGGGAAGGTAACAGTCAAAAATAGTATCATCAAGAGTAAAGAAAAAGACAAAAGAAACACAAGAATTGGCAGAAGGATTTCCTGCTAGTCAGATGCTTAGATGTCTACAAAGTCCTACAGCGAAAAGATTGATGACATTGGCTAGACTGGAGGGGTTGACAGGAAACATTGTTGAAGAGGAGTGACTAGAGGGGAAAACCTCAAGTTACCTATTTTTTTTTTTTTAATTTGAGTATAGCTGACACACAATGTTATATTAGTTTCTCAAGAATGGTATGAGAAAATCAAATCAGTATTAATACCTACTTCTCAGTAGAGGAGAAATAGCTTCACTTTAATCACTGTTTTTCTCACGACTCACTAGGTGCAAAGTGCTCTGAGAATGTGAGAATGAATAAATAGAGGTTTCAACTCTGAGCTAACTTGTCTTACCACGGTAAAAGAAATCTTGTCACATTCAGGAAACCACACATAGATCAAGTGGATATCCTATGACATTTAGGTTTTGGTGAATAAGCTCCATCCAAGTCTTACTGAAACTCCTACTGACTATACCTGCACCAGAGTATCCTCCCTGAATCCGTTCTCCAACACGAGTTTAAAGCAAACACCCACAGGAGGGGATGCGGCATACAGGACAGAGTATGGACCTTGGGAGCTAAAGGCATGAGTCCAAGTTCTGTCTCCAATATTACTGTTGTGTAACTTTGAACAAGCTATTGAAAATCTTTGGGGCTCAGATTTCTTATCCTTAGAAGCGATAAAATTGGTATCTTCAAGTTTCAAGGTAATACTGTATATTACATACGTGGCCCATTATACAGCTCTGGGTATATGTAAATCAGTGAGTGGCAGCAGCTACTGATCTTCTCGTTTAATTCGCCCTGGTTCAAAAATAAAATTAGCATCTATGGCATCATGAAATTGCCTAATTAGATCATACTCTCAAGAGGGACTGGCTAAATAATTTAAAGGGCCTAGGACAAATATGGGACTTCCTATTCAAAAACTATTCAGACTTCCAAGACTGCAATAACAGAGCATCAAATCAAGCATGGAGCCTTCTCAGTGTGGAGCCCTCTGTGACTGCATAGGTCATGTGCCCAGGGAGCTGGTCTTTTTCCTAGGTGACCCTTGGAAATTTTAGACCTTGCTTCAAGAAGAGGAACAGATAGGTAACCAATACCTGTTGGTGACCAATATCTCTTGCGTCAGTAGATCTAATAATGTATCAGTAGCAATACTAGCCATCCGAATATATGTTTCAAAGGAAAATTGTCAGCCAGTTTCTCTCTCTGTTTATTACTTTGGGTCATACTTCCCAAGAAAATGCCTTTAAGACTCTAGTCTTGATGAAAAGAAGCTTCCATCAATCCTTCTTCATTTCGTAGTACAATCGACCCTTGGAAGTGGAAAATGAATTAGAAAAAGCAAAACAAACATTAGAAAACCTAAGGCATTCTGGACAATGATCAGAGAGGAAAATGTGTTAACAAATGTAATTCTGTTTAAGACTGCAAAATGAGAATACAACTTTCATTAATACTCTGGGCTGCATCCAGGCTTTTGTCTGTTTGATATGGAGAATCCCAACTGTGAGGTTGGGAAAGAGACTGAGATCTATGCACATTAATATTTTTTACAGTTTACATGCATGACTCCAGAGGCTCAGGCAAATTTAGTAAAATAAATAAATAAATAAATAAATAAGCAAAAGAAGCATTCTATGATCAGTCCTTCATGCAAAGTTTCCACTGTCATCCAAGAGATTTCCACATGCACAGCAAGGACAGAAGATGGCTCTCTTGTTACCCATTACTTGAAGAAAAATGTCTAGCTTTGATAATGATATAATATGGTGTTCATCCCCTGAACTTCATAGAAGTCGATTTAATCTTTGCCAATGTCCCCTTATGAGGAAAGGTGTATTTTCCCCTTTTAATGCTGATTGAATAGCTTGTGAATATTTTACAAGGGCTATGTCACCGCTTTAGTCTGGGGTTTCTATGTGGTGAATAATTTCAGCTGTGAGAGAGCCTGAGCAATAACTGTCACACCTGGGGAGTCATTTTTTTTTCTTTGAAAGGGAGAAAGCAAGAGAAGGAGATAGAGAAAGAGATCAGAGAGAGAGAGAGAGAGAGAAGAAAGAAAACTCAGCAAAAGTCAAGTTACAGGAACAAAATGCTTAAGGCTCTTAAAAAAATGGCCATTGAAATTTTGTTATAAATTTTGTTATAGAATCATAGCATCATATAATTCTGAACTGAGAGGGATCAAAGAAATCATAGGCCAAAGCTTAATTTCATAGGTAAGGAAATATAGCCCAGGGAAATTCATTTACTTACTAAAGACTGCCAGTTTATACACTCATTCCAGCTTTCTAGCTACATTCCTGTACTTTTCCTCCATGACCCCCCTATAGAGTTCATTTCAGGGAAATTTTCAGGGAGCCTCCTCTCCCAGAAAATTATGTTCCACCAGGTTTATAAGCATTTAGCTATCTCACATGATAATTCACTTATTCATTTCTTCATTAAATATATTAGAGAGGCCTTTCAAAGACTATCCCAAGCCCATGTTACTTTTGGGACTGAAACAGAGACTCTGTTACTGATTGCAAGAGATGAAAAACAATAGGAAAAAAATAGAGATATCAAAACAAAATACAACAATTAGTAGTCAGGGAAGGCCCACGAGTTTGGAAAGAAATACAGTGTGTGTGAAAAAAGCACAGTAACCACATAGTTAATGACAAATAGAAGTCATCCAGAAACTGAGGCACATTTGGAAGGATCTCACTTCTCCAAGTAGTAATGCAGGATAGTTTTGGCATTGTGGTACAGATCATGGATTCTGGAATCAGATCACCTGCCTTCAAATCTCAGCTAGGCAGCTTGCTAGCTGTGAACTTGTAGACAAGTTACTTAACAGTTTGAGGCCCCAGTTTCCTCCTTGGTGAAATGCAAATTAATAGTAGCACCTAGCTCAGGTGGTGACTGTTATAAAAATGAAAAGAGTTGATCCATGTGATGGCATTTAAAACAGTGGCTGGCACATGGTAAACGCTGGATTAGCCATTATTATGCAGTTATAAAACCTCATGTATCCACTGAAATTACTTAAAACCTTGCTCTGTAATGGACTACATTATATTTTCTCATTTTAAAATATGTGAACGATCAATTTTAATCATATTGTCTTAAACTGAGAGATAAATAGCAAAAGTTTTAAAAATATCGAAATCCTGGTTTTTCTTTCTGATCCCTTAGAGCACATTTATCAGCCCTAGACTATGGGTACTCTGTGTGGTATTTTCTCAAAAAGAAAGGCAACACACAGCATCAGAACCTCTCATCAGTTGTCCAGGCAACTATTATTACAATATGGAAGATGGTGCCCAGGATTTATTTGATAGTACAGAACTCAAAGAGTGAAGGGCATCAAAAACCACTGTGCATGGTTGCTCTGTGTCTGTACCCAAGTCGGGTAATTGAAATTGGGGATTGATAATGGAAAGCATAAGTTTATTGTGAGATGAATAACTCATTGTGAAATGAGAGAAGGTATGTAAAGCCCAGAACTATAAAACAGTATATAACCATTTAGTATATTCAATTTAATCTCTAGGCTTTGGATTGAGGCAAAATCCTAGTTACACCCCTTCCCCTCTCCTCCAAAACAGCAGGAAGTGATCAGATATCTTTATGTACATTTTGAATGAGGTTGCTTCACACTGATGTGTTATCTTTCTTAGAGTTTTCATTATAACACTAATGTGTTACCCTTCTACTTTTTGGCATTTAATCTCCATTTAAAAGCCTTAGTTACTTTAAAGTGAAGCCACAGATGGATCTGCTTCAGCATTTTGGAGTGTGAAGGCTTAATTCAGAAGCAACTTGAGATGCATGTTGGGGGAGGGAGGAAGAAGTGTTAGTTCCTTCTCTCCCTCTTCACACTTCTATCCTTTAGTCTCAATGTCTCTGAATATTCTGGCAAACATCTCTATGCTCACAGTCAGATCCTTTCTCATAATACTCTCTCTCCTCCCCTGTGCTCACCTTTCTGCTGCAAGTCCTCCTCCCCTGTAAGATGCATGGCTCCCACCTCTGACTCAATTTCTGCTCTAAAAATCTGCAGATTGTATGGCACTCAGCCCAGAATGAGCCTATGGAGGCAACAGTGTTCTTATTTTGGAGGACGAGAGGCTGAATAAGATCGTTAAGGGGGTAAGAGAGGACATAGGAGTTTACTGGCAAGATTAGAGTAGATGGGGGTCTCAGACTCGGAGCAGAGAACAGGCGATGAAATTGTGATCATGTGACAGCATAAGTTTAAATCTACATGAGAGTGTGATAAGAAAAAGTACCTAACATCTTGAAATTGTTTCTAATACTGTGCGTCACAGTGGTGTTGGGGTGTTAAGGTGGGGTGTTCTACACCACCGGCTTGTTATCACCAGCAAGTGTATGTAACCTCAGGGGAAACGTCTACAGCAAATCACTTGTTTCTGAAGGGGAAATATCAAAATGTTGGGAGCCCAGGTCTAGGGGATGAGAGCGTGCTGGCTGAGATGAGGGAAAGAAATTCATTATGACCAAGAATGAAATTAAGTCCTCTGTGGTATCAAGAAACTGATTGCTCAGCCCTGTCCCTTGAGTTACAGAGATCTCATGTGACTTATCTTGCAGGAGTGATCATAGCATCCTCTCAACAGAAGCTATCTGGGCCTTCCTGATAACTCTGCTCCTCACCCAGAATGCCACACATGGCAATCTGGAATTCTCTGTTTTTGTTTGTTTGTTAACATTGGTTGGTTGGTTGGGGCGGATTTTTTCTCTTTATTTCTCTAAGTCTTTCAGACCATTGGCATGTTGAGAGTTTTTACCCACTTGAGATTTCTGTGCTGTTACTTCACTGCTTGTTTTTACTGTCCGGTTGCTTACTTTGTTCTGAATTTCTGCGTGTTTACTTTGATTGTATCTCACATTTAACTTCTATCTTAAAATGGAAATAGAAAGTAGCAGTCAGGAGGAGACAGCTCTTTCTCCAACCACTCTAGTCCACCATTACTGGAAAGGCTTGTTATCAGCTCTCCATGGGTGTTTCTATCCACTTACCTCATACAAAGCCTCCAGCCTCGTGTTTCCTCCACTCAGCTTATGACAACATCTAAAGCAATTATAGAGGCACATATTCTCTTTCCAGATGGGATGGACTAGTTAGTCTGACTCTGTAGTTGAATGAAATTTAATCTCACCAGTGGAATCCAGATTAGTATTATATCAATGTATCATAGAAATCTACCACAAATTATAAGAAATACAAATAAAAATATTGAGAACTAACTGGTAAGATAAAAACTTGAATATGTTACAAATTAAAATCACTTACTTAAATTATTTTGACTTTATGCCTCCTTACTTAGCAATAAGGACAATGTATATCATTAAATGTGCATTGTTTAACTTCGTAATAAGCTTTGTTGGTTTCAACAGATTCCATAATGTATATAATGCATTGTGTTGAGAGGGCACTATCAGAGAACTATCTGAATAAAGTGAAGGGCTGAAATACAGTTGTTTGACTGTATTCTAATTTTCCAGTGTTCCAGTTATTGTTGCCATATAACAAACCATCCGAAACTTAATGAAAATAACAATTATATTATGCTCCCCTGTGCTCACCTTTCTGCTGCAAGTCCTCCTCTTGGGAGTATCAGGAATGGGTGGTCTTTGTTCCACAATGTCTGGGGCTGGAAAGACTTAAAAGCTGAAGATGATTCAACAGCTAGGACTAAAATCATCTTGGGGACATCTTCACTCATATGTCTCCATTCACATGTCTGGTGGTTGGTGCTGACTATTGGTTGGAACCTCAGCTTGGCTGTCAACCAGAAAGAATACGTACACGTGACGTCTTCATGTAGTCTGTCTCTGTGGACTAGCGTGAAATTTCTCACAGAATAGTGACTGTGTCCCAAAAGAGCCAAGGAGGGATGCAGGGCATTTTTATGATTTAGCCTCAAAGTCATTTAGTATCATTTCCGCCATACTTTATTATATGAGACAATCCACAGGTCTGCCTGGTATAGGAAGAAGGAACGTGACTTCACCACTCACTGGAAGCAGTATCAAGGTTTTGAGGGTAGTTAGAAATGTGATCTTTTATTTGACTGTCATTGTGAGAACATGCAGGCCATCTTTGGAAAATACAGTATGTCACAGTCAAACCTCTGGCTACAAAAATTCGTATCCTTCCTACACTACCACACGCAATGTGCATTCATCTTCTTCCCTGAGACATCGAAATCTCATTCTATTTTGGTATCTTCTTAATGTCTAGTATTTCCTCATCTAAATCAGGTTCAGGTTCAGATGAGGCTCCTTGGGTGCAGTTCCTCGAGTACAGCTTCTTCAGTGACACTCATTTTATCTGAAGACATGAGGACTAAAGAGTGGAGTTATCTGCTTCCCAAATATCCAATACACATTAAGGGTACAAACATGAATGGCCTTTTTACACATCCCCCTTCAAAAAGGGAGAAACCAGGAGGCACACAGTGGTCACAGATCCATAGAAATGATTCTCACTTTACCACTTCCAGTAGTTTCACCTGTACAAATACCATAACAGTACGAATTTTGATACTATATCAACATTATATGAATGTTTTTAACTTAAATACTAGCATATTGATCATATAAGCCAGAAATGAAATACACTAAACAATTTCTATATTTTTCAGTCACTACATTAGCCCAACGTGCTTCACTCTGCTACCCCTAAAATGTCTTTCCCACAGATTCCATCAATTATCAAATTATGTGACTTAATAATATACTTAAAAATTTGAATACATGCCTTCTGTGTACATTTTTTCCTAATTTGAGTTCATTTAAAAAATATTGAAAGAGAGGCTCCTGAGTGGCTCAGTTGGTTAAGAGTCTGACTCTTGGTTTCTGCTCAGGTCATGATGTCATGGGTGGTGGGATTGAGCCTCATGTTGGACTCCACTCGAAGTTTCCCTCCATCTGCCCCTCCCCCACTTGAGCACACACATTCTCTCTCTAAAATAAATTAACTTTAAAAAAATATTGGAACAACTTTAGATGATGTCTCACTATAGGCAGGCTAAAGTCTATAATGGCTCCAGGCATTCCTGCTCTAATTTCTGGGACTGTGAAGAAAATGGATTTTACTCTAGTGATTAGGTTATGTCAAATAGTACAGTTGAATTTAAGAAAGGGAGATGATCTAAACAAGCTAAACGACTTACATGAGTCTTCTAAAACAGAGAGTACTCTCCGGCTGGTGGAAGAAGAGGAAAGAGACAAGTTGCAGCTGGCCAGAAGAAGGCAAACACCCATGTTGTAAACTGTCTATGGAGGCCATGTGGAAAGTTACCTGAGAGGAACATCTAGGAGCTGAAAGCCAGCAATGAAATGGGGACATCAGTCTTACAACTGCATGGGACTGAATTCTGCCAACAACAAGAATGAACTTAGAAGATGATATTGCCCAAAAGCCTCCAGACAGGAGCTCAGCCTGGCCAACACCTTGATTTCAGACTCGTGATACGCTCATGAGAACTCCCATGTCCTGAAGACTTCTGCTCTACAGAATCGTGAGATAATAAACAGATGCTGTTTTAAAAGCTGTTAAGTTTGTGGTTAATTTTATTATGAAGCGATAGAAGCTAATAGAGTCATCACTAGGAAATGGGAGTTTTAACTGAGCAAGAGGTTAAGAAGGAACTCAAGATAAGTAAAGGAGGTGATAAGGGATAAAGCGGAACTCACAGTGAACGGACTCTTCTTCCCTGCCCCTCTCTCCTCCTTTTTTAAGGGTACATGTAAATTCCCTCAAAATGTGGTCTGTGGGTGAGAGTGGGTTATACTGAGCAGGATATCCACGGGTTTGGTTCAGTCAGAGACACAGTCAAATGATTGCTCTTCTGTGTGACCACAAGTCGGTTACTAACATGTCTGGGCCTCCATTTCTCCAAGTGTAAATAGAGAATAAATATTAATTTACTTGAAAGCATCCGTAGAAGGTTTAGCCATACATTATTTGACACAACAGAGACTCTTAGGGAGACCAGGATTCCCAAGGCATACATGGAGCATCATTGCTGTGACCCCCTTCCTCCATTTTTATTTTCCAGGATTCCACTTGCTTAAAACACTCTGGAACGACAGGGAGAAAGTCTTCCCAATGAGCCTTTTGAAACATATGGTGATAAGATCGAGCCCCTGGGGGAAGGGAATCCATGTTTGGTGGGCAGTTAGAAATGTTATCTGACTTTTATTTAACCTGAATGAAATACCATGATAGTATTCACTAACAATAGATTTTTAAGAATCAAATGCAATTTTGGAAGGTTTTTATTTCACTTGCTTTTAACAAGGAATTTTTATTGTTGATGTTGGTGGTGGTAGTTATGCTTTGTATTTTAAATAAACATGACATTTTTTATTACAACCCTCCCGTGTACTAATTGTTAGAGAAATGTTGGCACGGTATTATAATTCAGATAAAGAATAGACCATCAAACAAAGGAAAATGCTAGACTTTAACTGTCTGATTATCTCCTCTAGTTTAGATTATCCTATTTGTTAAAATGAAAATTGTAGGGCGCCTGGGTGGCTCAGTCGGTTAAGCGTCTGCCTTTGGCTCAGGTCATGATCCCAGGGTCCTGGGATCGAGTCCCGCATCGGGCTCCCTGCTCTGTGGGGAGCCCGCTTCTCCCTCTCCTCCCCACTTGTGCTCTCTATCTCACTATCTCTGTCTCTCTCTCTCAAATAAATAGAATCTAAAAAAAAAAAAATGAAAATTGTATTTTTTGGCAATAAAAAGGATAAGAGGAACATGAAAAGTGTAAATTGAACTTTTGCCTTGTGTTACATCTCCGCTGTTTACCAAAATCAATTTATTTCTGTTTGTTTTACTGTCTGAAAACGTATCTGAATCCAATGAAAATGTAAAACATGTGATTTTAAATAGTTTGAGAAAGGAAAAAGGAAGCGTGCTGTTAAATGTTAAAACGGGTTCTGTAGTAAATTGTATATATGCACCACATCAAACGCAAATTGAAGTTAAAATAAATAATGTTACACTGAAAGTTGAAAGAATATAGCAAATCATAAAGATGCTTGTATACTAATTGAGAGTATTTCAATTGTTAAAAGATTTAGGGAAATAAACACTGTAGATGGGAACACAGTGCTGAAAGATCAGTGCCAGTTCTGTTTTTCCTTTCTAGTGGCTTGGCACGGTGGCTATACTGAGCTCAAGCCTCGCCTTCAGAAACAGAAGCAATGCTGTTCAAAGGATTAATCAGTGGCCCATACATAGGAGGCCTGAGGACATGCACATCTGCAGTCCCAAAAGCTGGTACAGAAAATGTGTGCCCTCCATCCTTGCTGGGCTGCATTTCCAGAAAGGCAGCCCTTCCTGGCAGGAAATACCCTTCAGGTTTAGGCTTGGTTTGTTCCTGTCTCCCATGTCTGCAGCGCTATTGACCTCATCAGCTCCTCCATTCCCCTCTTCATTCTGTTGCTATGAGTCACAAGGTCACATTTTACAGCAGTAAAATACCAATAGTTCCTCTTCCGATCTGGTCTCTTCTCTTATTCATGCTGATCTACATTATACGAATAATGTGGCTCAAGAGAAAAAAATGTTGTCTTCGTAAAAGAAAATATGTGGTTGTTGTGTATGCCTTCTCCCCAATTCTGTCGGGTTCATATCTGTTGAATTGAAATGCTTTTTACAATATAGTCCACGAATTTTTGAATGGTGTATAAAAAGCTTCCAGAACTCAATGAAAAAAAAATATTTTTAAAGATTTTATTTATTTATTCATGAGAGACAGAGAGAGAGAGAGACAGAGGGAGAAGCAGGCTCCCCAAGGAGAAGGGAGCCCAAAACGGACTCGATCCCAGGACCCCGAGATCATGACCTGAGCCACCTCGGCACCTGAAAATATATTAACATTGGTCAGGCTTTGGGTATTTTAGGAAACAAACATATTTATACTTGTGTGGGTCTTCCAAAATGATATGATATTAATTTTGAATCCACATCTTTTTTCTTCTTCCTTCAAAGTTTACCTCATCTTCAACTTCAGGGGGCACATTAATTGTCAAGTATAGTCGAGGAAGGTACCAGATAGAGAAAAAAATTAAACTATCTCATGTGTAAGTGGATAATCTGTTATATAAATAAACACCATCAAACGTTTCTAACATCCATCTATGGTATTTCGAGAATTGTGCCAGGATTTACACATATCATCTTTAGTCTTTAAAATAACACAGTAAGATAAATATTAGTATTTCTACCTTATAAATAAGGAAAAATGAAGTTTAGAGGTATTAGTTCATTCACTTATTTTTTTTCTAAAAAATATATTTTGAATATCTACTATATGCCAAACACTGGGGGAGGCTTTAGGGGTAAAATAATAAACAGAAATCCTGATCATCCATTCTCTCATTGGCTTTCCAAAAGAAAGCAATAATAATGTTGCAGTCCTTAGGTAGCAGTTCTAACATTCAAGTCTAGGCTCCCCCTTATAACAGAGCCAGGAATTAACCAGCTTTTCTTTATCAGCCTTTCTCACTAAAGGAGAATAAATATGGTGTCAGAAGCCAGTCAGGTTTTTTACATATTGCCCCCAGTTGTTCCTGATACATTAGATCCCAAGAGTGCAAACGACATTTTCTTCTCACTTAGGATCTAGTCCGAGATCTTTAAGAACAGATTTAGTATCCTCTTTAATGTTTGGTCATTATCCAATGGAGTGGTCATTTCAGCTCCAGTAATATCTTTGGTCAGATATTTAGTTACCAAGTAAATAGGTACAGCGGTATAGATTATCGATGCACTCAGTAATCATGGATGCAGCTGATAAAAGCACTGGTTAGTGTTAATTTTTTGTAAGTAATTCTGGTCATGGTTTCATTTTTTTGTCTGTTGACTAGATTTTAAAAGATTGTTTACCAAAAGTATAGATTTTTAAAATCAGATTATAAATCTAGAAATTTTGTGTGACTTGAGTGCTCTTCTGCACTAATTTTCTTGCCAAATTAATCAATGTTCTATATAAACCTAAGTGTAATTTAATAAAATATGTCAAGAACAAATTTATCATTTCCTCTGCACTCCAGAACAAGTCCAGGATAAGAAAATAATTCCATTCCAGCTGTGGCACATAGTGTTCAAAAGCCAGGAGACTTACTCATGTCTGGGTGATATGATCATTTAGCCACGTATTCACAAGTAGATAAGAAAAGAAAAGAGAAGAAAAGAAAAGAAAAGAAAAAACAAATTAGAAAGAGAAGCTAGAAGAAACCATCTTTGATTCTCAGCACCCAATATTTTCTGTTCCTAATAAAAACCTAGTGCTCTTACATGTCAACACTTCCTAGAAGCCCAACGACCACTCCTTGTTATCCCAAGGATGATTCATTAGTGCAGTGTCTTGATGCAAATGAATACCTACCTTCCTTGATAATAGATACCCTTATGTTTCCTTAGCGATAAACTACAATTTGCACTAAAGGAACTTAGAAAATATTTATGCGTGCAGTCTTTTGATTGCAGAGCTTGAATGGTTTTGTCTGGTTATTGAAAAGACTAAACATTCTGGAATGAAATTTTGGTGGTTACATGCATGTCAACTAACTTGCTGCAAATAAGCCAAGTGTATATTGCAAAGACTGTATATATCACGTACTGGTTTAGCATGCTTTTCTTCCAAGACTGCCAAGAAATATTGCTCCGGTCTCCACTGGTGCTCTGTTAATTCTGTTGCAAGACTGAGAGCAGCCATCTCCTTCCAACCACATCAACATTAACCGGTGTAAGCGTGACACCCCTTGAGTGGTACAAAATGCCATAGTGCACTGGGAGTTCCTTTAGAGCCAGGTTTGAACACATCATGAAATATATGCCTCTATTTACTAATGAAAATGGAGCCACATTTTCCTGTTCTTTCAGCCATATGGGGTTATGATTGGTGTGTGCTTGCCTTTTACATCACTATTTGATTCCATAATAAGAACCACATGAGACAATTTTAGTTTATTAGTTCTTCAGTTGCCAACATGGCTATTGTACAACTAGTAAAATAAATAAAAATATTTCCCTTGTGTTTTTTCTTATAAAATACACTTGTTATGTAAAGGATAAGCACATACCAGTCACAACCTGATCTGGCATGAGCCATATTGTCTTGCTTTTTCTCATTTAATAGAAAACAAAGGAGACATATTTATTAGTTTCCTAATAGCATGGTTGGCTCACACTGACCTATACCTACACATCAGCTCTTGGAGGCATTTATTTAGAGAGAAATGGTTTATACTGGCGTCTTGGTAAAAAATTTCAAAACCTAGTTACTAATAAAAATACATTTCTGGGAAAGGTATATAATAAAGGAAGTAAACGCAATGAAAAACTGCATATCTTCTTAGCGTCCATGGTAATTCACCCATCATCTCCTCCAGGGTCAACCCCTAAAAATGCGCTGCTGATTCTGGGCCTTTCTGATGTACCAAGAAGTCCAAAGTGAATCACCATGTCTAAGGCCAGTGTTCTGCCGTTCACTGAAACTAGGCCCAGATTTTGAGACTGAGCTGAAACATCACCTTTTGAGTACTATTGGAACATAAGTCATACTGCTCTGATACTGTCATTAGTCATCAGTTCACATGAGTCCTTATTGTTTGGAATAGTCAAGAACCAATCTATAAATATTCTCCTTTACTATATGAATGCTCAACAGAGCAATGGCATATGAACAGATTGGCTATAGAAACTGGTTTTCTACTTGGCAGTCTTTCTGAGAAAGAACCTGTGAGCAAAGGACAATGAGAGACCACTTCACCTCCACTGAGACATCACACTTACATGAGCTGATGTTGATCGCTAATGTCATGAAATCTATCAGAGTTCTTGTTCCTTCATTTCCTATATTCAGTAGTCAGACAGACTGAAAGATGAAGAGAGGGTTGCCAGTAGTCCTGTGCATGCATGTTGGAGCCTTACTACAGAAAACAAGTGGACATTTTAGAAACGACTCTTTCCCTGCAACAGTTCCTTTTTGCAAAGAAGAGGCTACACTACATAAGACTTGAATTATTCTGCATAGGATTTAAATTTAATTAAATGGTTGCAAGAAATACTTTATAAAGCTAACTTTACCAGTCATTTTTTAAAAGAATAAAACCTGTCCATGTTGTTTCAATAAATTTTGGAGAAGAAAATTCCATGTGCTTAAATTCTTCCATTCCCTGGTTTGATCACTTTCTATCATTCTAAACATCTGTCTTTAAAGAAAAAGTAAGAGCACGTACTCTTTAAAGAAGCCAAAAAGGATATTTTTGTTATCACTGTCAGATTTATAATAGGTAAAGATATGTAATAAATGAAAAATGATTAAGCAATGCAAGGAAAATGCAGTTTGTTGGAGTGATGGAATATTGTTTTAACTTCAGTGTTTTGTGCACATATAAATTTATTTATCTATTTATTTATTATATATTTATGAGAACAGAGCAAGAGGTAAAAAAGGCAGAGTGTATTTGGGTGATATATCTTAGAAGAAAATGATGCTTTCCAATAGATTTCAAGACTGAATAGAAGGGAGAGAATTGATCTGAGTCATTTTCCCACTGCTTCAAGGACCAACTCATAAAATGAGTTTGATGGACACTGAGGATTAGTTTTGACCCCCTCTGTGGCTTCACAGAGTCCAGGTCAACTTGGAGAGACTGGAAGTGTTAACACACAGGGGAGAGCAATGAGATACAGCCCCAATGTTCAGAAAACCGCTCTGTCTCGCATAGCCAGCCAACAACGGTCTTTCAAAGTTATGTTGCTTCTCATTCTATGTCAGGGTTAAGGTCATTTTTAGGGCATGGTGAGGAAATGTGGAGGCCAGGGCTGTCTGCACCACACCTGGGCTGTGAGAAACAGGGGGTTTCAATTTCCAGCCTCTGAAAACCACACAACCCAATTTTTACCTGCCTGTCCTCACCCCAATATACAACAAATATAAAATAAGATCAGATATTTCAGAGAAGTGGACTAGTAAGATCAAGGATGGACATTCCTGAAATGCATTAAGGCCTTCAGAAAAAGGTAAGCAATAAAGGCAGAGCTTTATTATTTAGCTAGAGTTATGGTTTCCTATGTTATTTTGAGGGGAAGGGCAGGGTTGGGAGGTGTACAAAAATGACTTTCACTTATTCTTTTGGTATATATGGAAGCAAAAATATTGAGATATTTATAAATATACTAGTTACTAAGGACTGAATTTTCAAATATATGCAGCTTCTTCTCATCTATAGCTTATTCTTGTATTTCCTTTATAAAAGACCTGATCACTCTCCTGGAATACAAGATAGAGGCAAAGAAGTTGTGATTGGAGGGGAGAGAAACAGAAGAAAGTATTTTACTTTAGGATTCTGAAGCTAGTGAACTCTTATCTCAGAGAATACAAACCTATAATTACGAAAATAATGTTAATAAAAGCTATCATTGACTTAACACTTTTTCTGTGCTGTGAGTTGCTTTACACACAGTAGCTTGTCAATCGTCTCTGCATACTTATTATTCATTATTGTTATTATTACCATTTTCATATGATGAGAAAATTGGGACGGTTTCTTCATATTTCATATGATTTTCCTACACTTACAAAGTGGCCAAATATTCCCAATGTGTTCCTGGGGTTCAATAACAGCAAGTGTTATTGTCCCTTTGACAATGAAGAAAACACGTTACTAGTAATGCTTGTGA
Organism: Mirounga leonina; assembly: GCF_011800145.1. Taxonomy (NCBI): domain Eukaryota; kingdom Metazoa; phylum Chordata; class Mammalia; order Carnivora; family Phocidae; genus Mirounga; species Mirounga leonina. Next base: position 79,770,896 of record NW_023270807.1, on the reverse strand, counting down.
GACCCTTGGGCTTCTCTGAGATTCTATAAATGCAATTTTTAGATTTAGCATGCTATGCTAGTTCAGAAGTCTTTTAATTGAAAGTAATAGAGAAGGACCAATGATCTTTTAGAAATATTCCATAAATTGGTGCAGTCATGGCATGTGTAGAACAAGAAGACAGTTGTCAATGAGGCATGGTCCCAGGGGCATGGAAGGTTTGCTTGTACTCAAACATTTTCCTTTCCGAGCAAACTGCGCAAATGCTTTCAAATCAGACAAAACTAGTCAAACACTAATTTTATCGTAGTTATTGTGACCTTGAACTAAAGTTTCTTAATTCATCCAAGTGTTATCGTGAAGATGGAATGAGGCAATGAATGTCAGTGTTTAAATGTGATAAGTCTAATACATTTTGTTTCTTTTGTCTTCCCCTTTATTCTTTCTCTTTCCTATGATTTAACGTGTGAAGGAGGTATTTTCATACTGTGAGTGATAAAAGTATATGAAAGTCTTTAGAACCTGCCCTTGAAAAACTCACAATCTAATGTTATATTTTGTGACCTAGAAAAGGTAATGTGAGCTCTTAAGCACTTTTCAGTCATTTGAGTATTTTTTCTGGCTAACAATAGAAATAAAAAACTCAGGAATCTTTGCAAATATTTAGCTGATACAAAATGGCATCTCATTTCACATTGTCTGAGGAAGGAGAAATTGCAATATCATCATATCAGTCAATGGTATTTATTATCTCTCGGTCTTTTCCTGTTTTTCACTATGTTTTTATAAAGTTTCTGATAGAGAAAATCAGGAGATCTTAGAAACTGACTTTCATTTATAACCTGCTGATTCACCTAGATCAGGTTACTGGGAAGAAATCCAAATCAGACCTCCTGACCTACCCAAAACAGCATGAAGTATGCCCTGCCACTAAATCCTGATTCCTGTGTACCTCACCCTGTCACTAAATATGATTTAAAGGAACCTTTAGAAAGTCAGGTATAAGGATTTAGTGCTTTACATGTAGGTTACAGCTGCTGGCCTAGCTTTTATAGTAACATAAGTAAGTAATTTATTAAATGGTTCAGTCATTAGATATACCAGACCTTGAAAACATTCTTCTGAAGGAGGCTAGTTTGGGTAGTGAGAAGATTAACATTTCTCAGCAGCAAGTATTTGTGACAAGATTAATGAGGCACAGGGCAGATGGATGTGTTTCCCTCTTTGTGTCTGCTCTCCTGGTTTCCTTGCCCTTTATTTGGTTGTCTTTTCCTCTGTGGCACCTGCTGTCATTGACATGGATGAGATGCCAAAACAGCATTCCTTTACTTCAACACTATTCACACCTTCTTCTCCCTGTTTCTTTCTCCACAGGAGTTATGCCTTTCTCCTCTTCTTGAATTGGCAAGGGCATTATTTCAGTTTCTAGAAGAAATGCCTGGCAAGCATTTTCACAGTAAAAGAAATCATGGAAATATGAACAAGATCAGAAACACTTCTTAGTGCTTTCTTTTACATTAAAATTTGTAATTAATTTTGTGTTAATTTTCTTTAAGATTATGTATCTGTTTTAATACATTCTGCATTTTCCTTCACAGTTATCACCACCTCCATGGTGTCCATTATGTCTTTTAGGGGGATATAATGTGCTTCTTGTACTGGCCATTTGATAGAATGTTAATGTTCCCATTTTCTTTCTCATGTTGTCAGGCACCAGAGACAGACAATGTCCTGCTTTTGTGAGCTTACTTCTCTTCAAAAGATTTATAACATGGAGACTAATAACAAGTGTACTTTCCTTTAACAAAGCCTCCAACTTCGCTTCTGTTTGTTCTTCTTCCAGCTCAATTTCCTCTGATGCCTTCCAATAAATTGCCATCCTTTTTTTCCACAGAAGTACCCTAAGTGTGTCCTTTGATAAAACACACTTCTCACGTCTTATAAAAGCTAATGTAACAGAATTTCCCATTTGTGTCTTTAGTATTTACCAGCAAATGTTTGTAATGATCCCAATCACTAGTTATTTTAGTTCAAAAGTAACATCTGAGCTATCTAAGGCTAAAGAGATGCTAAAATCTGTGGCTATCCAGTGGGCATTCCTGGGTTGGATGAGAGTCTGGGAGTCTGGAAATTTGGGAGATCAGCAATAGCCCATAAAATACTGGATTTCTATAGTTAGGAAGGATGCCTCATTATATTTTTATAATTTTCTAATATTGTAATTTTCAGCTTGAATTTTGTTACTGACTTTATCATTCTTTATTTGACTATAAGACTCTTAATAAAAGCAATTATGTATAAAATAGAAACCACAAATCCCCAGCAATAGGTTATTTAATTGCAGTAATCACCCAAAACAAGCCTCAGTTTCTAAGAAAATGTCTTATTTGTCAGGCACATCTAGGAACCTCAGGAGTGCATCTGCAGATGGGGTTATTCAGGGAGTGTTCAATGAGTTCTTGGCCAAAAGCACAAATGAGATTTCAAAATTGGGAGGAAAAAGATTGTTTACATGGTTAAAGACTCAAGAATAGAAAAAAAAATAGGCAAAATGCTAAAAGTAGAATTTTCCCACTTAACCATTACCAATGGGGCCAAAGTGCTAAAGATAAAAAGGATCTGAAAGTTACAGTATTATCAGTACATTCCATCGGATAAGAAAGCCAGCACCAGAGTCAAATTTTGTGGCTAAATTGCCTATCCTTTCAGATTTCTTCATCTGTAAATTGTAAACAATAATAATTATTATTTTATAGAGCTATTATAAAGATTGAATGAAATAATGTACCTAAAGTTCTTAGAGAAATGATCAGTAATAGTTCAATAATTAACTATTAAAAAGCACTGATGACTCTCAATGAATGTTTAAAATAGGTAAACATACGGGGCGCCTGGGTGGCTCAGTCGTTAAGCGTCTGCCTTCGGCCCAGGTCATGATCCCAGGGTCCTGGGATCGAGCCCCGCATCGGGCTCCCTGCTCGGCAGGAAGCCTGCTTCTCCCTCTCCCACTCCCCCTGCTTGTGTTCCCTCTCTCACTGTCTCTCTCTCTGTCAAATAAATAAATAAAATCTTTGGAAAAAAAAAATAAATAAATAAATAAAATAGGTAAACATAAGAAACACAGAAAGCACAAGCAATCACAAAGTGTAAGAATAAGAATAGAATAGTGTTGGTAAAGATAAGCCCTGTGATAAGCTAAAGATCAGCAGAAGGGAAGCGCTTTAAGGCTACTGGGGTATGAGAATTAGGAAAAGAGAGAAATAGACCAATCAATTGGGGTAGGAGGATGTGATTTTTAAGGAAATTGTGAGAAACCCCAAATTCTCAATTCCACTTTCACTCTGCCTTCCCTATGAAGTAGAATTATTCTTAAACTAGAAAAGGCAGAATAAACATTTTTAAGAGGAGATGGAAATTCAAGATAGGTTAGAAAATTGGAAAAGAGCCCCTAGCTGATTTTATGTTAATAGCATTTCTGGGTCTAGTCAAGCTTCATAGAAAAAGCTTCATAATACATGTGACCCTGTCTCCTAATACAATTTGCTTTTCACAGCTATGCCATACACAGTATTTCAATTCACCTGGAATGCTTTTCCTTAATTTTTCATTTGGAAAATGCTATTGTTTAGAAAAGGATTTCCCAGCTTCCCCTGGCAGATATAATCACTCTTGGCCACCATCCAGGCTGCACAGGTCTCTGTTTAACATCTGTGAGAACCGTATTGCAGTGATAAGATTACATGTCATTAATGTCCTTCTGTCCCAGTTGTGATCTTCTTAAGAATACAGACTATCATTCTTTCTATTCCAAGATCCTACCTCAGGGTATGGCTCATGGTCAGTATTCAGCAAATGTTAATTTGATTTAATTTAACTTAAAGGAGACGAACGGTTGCAGGAGCTAAGGACTCTTGACAAGAAAAGGCTTTAGGGAATGGGATGGAATGATTACTATCTTTAATAAATGACAGATCTTATATAAAAGAAGGAATAACTTCAGAGGACAGAATCATGATTAATGGGTCAAAGTTAAAATGAAATAACTTTGGCCCTATATGGAGTTGAACTTTGTCTCAGAGTTGTTCTCACCTGGAAAGGGTTATCTTGTATGGTAGCTAATTCTCTGCTAGGATATGGGCTTAAATAGAAACTAAATACTCTATCTGGAACATGGTACAGCTAGATCTTGCAAAACATTAAGGTTTAACTTATATAACTCTTAAGAGTCTATGAGTTAAGACATGAGTTATATAAGTTAAGTCTATGAGTTATATAAGTTAAGTCTATGAGTTAAAACATTAAGGTTTAACTTATATAACTCTTAAGAGTCTATGATTATCCTCACAAATATTAATGACTCAGTTTGGAGACTCCAATACTGTAATAAATTTTTTTCTTTCAGAGAGACTACACTTATCTCAGCTGCCATCTTCTCTCACGTAATAATCTATTCTACCAGTTTATGAAATTTGTTCTTCACTGCAGAATAATATTTTTATTAATGTTTCCCTCCCAATAAAACCCACCACACCACAGGTACCCGCCATGGAGACTCAGAAAATTGGGACCTCTGAAACATTATTGTGAAGTTTCCCCTGCTTTGTTTTGTAGTCCCAGCATCGTTGTAAAAAAATAAAAAACTTAATATGTTTAGAAGACTGTTAGTATAAACCTGAATAATCAGAAAGGGGCTCAGTTCTGGAGACAACAATAATAATAATTGAAGTTGGCTTCTTTAGTGTCTGGAATTCCAACTGGGACAAGCTCAAAGCTTTGGTTTATCATCACAAAAGAGCCACAGAGCCCTCAAGAGCCCTTTCTGGGATTCCAAAGAAAATCTACCAAGGCAGAAACTTTTTCTTCAAGTTTTTTTTTATTAAAAACAAATAAAGGCAAACACAAACACATTCCAATACAGAAGCACTTCTGAAGAGCCACAAATCCACAAGGTTCCAAGCCTCTGGCTAGTCCAATCTGCTGCTGTAAAGGGCTAGACATAATTTCAGCCAGCATGGGTCTGCCCCATACAATAATCAAAGACGGCAATACTACCGCAAAAATCAGGCTCTCTTCTACATTACCAGTACCTTTGTTTATGTCCTCAGAGTTTGCATTTTCTTCTTTAAAAAAAAAAAAAATTGTTTCTTGCATGTTCTCGTTTGATTTTGAAGTTAATATTCCTTTTCTATCTTCAGGTCTGAACTAATAGCACATATGCTTTGTTTATTTGTGATGGTGGCAAGACAATTTCATGATATGCCCGCAGCTTACAAACTGATCAGTGGGGTCTGTCTTCATGGTGCCGTGACTAATGGACATCTGGAATTGTCAGTTGTGCCTTTGTGAGGCTGAGCCGTGACTTGAACTAAAGCTACAATGTGAGCAGTCATTTGAACTTTCCTGCCACTTGCTGGGTAAAAAAGCAAGAAGGAGAAGGATAATCTATAGTATGAAGAAAATTTTTCATTCTATGAGCTTACATATCCCATCATCTGATGTAATGCTTTTACCAATTTTATGCAGCTAATCATGTAGGATATTATAACTGATTGAATTATTTATGTGCTGTATTCCAAGATTTCTTCTGTTTGTTACAGTCTAAAAACTCCTCAGAGTAAAGTGTAAAGTAAATGTAATAATACAACATAATTAATTATAGCAGTTTCTCTTTTAAGGCATTATGTGTATATTTAAAAGAAATGATATCAGAATACACTAGATCAACTTAATATGAAGACAATCAAATATATCTGTCTGTTTCTATCCTAGGAGACAGTGTGACAAAGTTAATAATTATAGTCATAATATCTAATCTGTACATAGTATTTATGGCAGACAGCACTACTAAAATATATTAACTTAAAATATATTAAGATATGTATTAAAATATAGTAACCCATTTAATTTACATATAAGGTAGGTACTATTATTATCCCCATTTTTTAAATAAAAACCCTGACATCTGGAGAGATTAAGTAATTTGCCAAGGATAGTTGAACTTGAGGCTAGATGTTTGGGTGCTATTTACATATCCAAAACTTCCTAAATGATGATAGTAATGATTCACCTTGAGTTATGCATGGGCTCCTACTACCAACCACTAGGCTTCAAGTATGTTTGTCAAGCTGATGAGACAGTCTTAATGGAAATATATTTGTACCTTCTAGAAAAAAATTCAATCTACTGTTGTAGTTCGGACACACTGGTGGATAATCCTGATGGAGTGGCTTTCTCAAAGCCTTTTAGCACAAGATCCTGAATACATTTCCCAGAAAGGATTCCCCCTGAAAGAGACTAAACCAGGCATGATGAACTTGACCCAGTGACTCATTCAAGTCACAGGAGAAGAGTAGACATGTGAATTACTGTGGGGCTGGTATTTGAACACCAATGAATGACATCATGGCCCCAAACAATGCTTCTTTCGGCCACATCAAAGAGAAATACAAAGGAGAGAGGGCTATTTTCCCAATTTGGCACCCACTACCAGCTGGGCTATGAAGAGCGGCTAGCAGAAAACTGTAGCACCTGCAAGAGTAGGTAGGAACAACCCACTCAACCTAGTGGGGTGGGGCTTATACAGTACTTTTTAGGTTTGGTGTGGTAGCACCATGGATTTGATAGGGATGACATTGTTGGATACACTCTGGGCCTCCAAGAAATACTTGGATGAGACTTTGATGAGATGTGAAGATTCTGCTCAAATATGTCAGGGGAAAGTGAGAAATTATGGCAGAATGGAGCTCAGGACACATACTGGGTAGTGATTAGTTAGGAAGGGCCAGGCAAAAAATCTGGGATTTCACATTTTAATAAAGTAAAACAAATCCAGTGCAATTTTGTCTGGAAACAAAAAAATATATAGCAGACTACAACCTCAAAATAAAGGACATTCCTTTAAATTAAAACTTTGGTTTGTGAAAAGTCCATTCTTTATGTTCTCATTTGTGGAACATATGAGAACTGTGGAACACTTCATTACAGGCTTATATAGATCCACTGAGAGGTGTCTGGAAACAACTAATATAATGGCAGTTCTGCTGGATCATCTGGCCCATGACTTGGAAGATTCAGAAATTCATTATTGCCAGTGCCAAGAGATTATCAGACTTTGAGAGAATGGATCATGTCATCTTTAATATACATAGAACTAGAGGAGATGTCAAAATGTTAATTTATTCTTTTAAAGTGAGAAATACATATGAGAATTGAAATATCCATGTTGGCATGAGTGTTGTATTTTCTCTCTATAGCCCGACTACCTGGAAGTGTATCAGTCTCACTGCTTTCTGCTGTAAGATTTTTTTCCTCTAAACAACTACAATTTGCCAAAATTCTTAGTTCTTTACTTTGTATTAACTCTTTTAATCCGTATAACAAACAAATGAGGAAACTGAGACACAACAATATTAAAGTAAATACCCCATATTCATGAATGGAGGAATTGGCAAAGCTGAGATTTACAACTAGGCAGTTGGCTCAGAGCCCATGCTTCCATCCTCAATACTATAATTCCTTGAACTATGAGATAGTTTGAGTTGTGTAAAACCAAGTGATGAACTGATGAGAGTCTTGAACACAAAGGCAGAAGCAGTAATAAAAAGAATACAAGGTGTTGAATTGTGTAAGTTCTTCATATATTTTGAATATTACCCCTTATCAAATATATCATTTGTAAATATCTTCTCAAAACCATATGAGATTTTACCTTACACCTGTCAGAATAGCTAGAGCCAAAAATATAAGAAATAACAAGTATTGATGAGGATATGGAGAAAAAGGATCCCTGCTTCACTGTTGGTGGGAATGTAAATTGGTACAGCCACTGTGGAAACAGAATGGAGGTTCCTCAAAAAATTAAAAAGAGAAATATATGATCTAATAATTCCACTACTGGATATTTATCCCCCAAAAATACTAATTTGAAAGGATATATGCACCCCTATGTGTCATTGCAGCATTATTTATAATAGCCAAGTGTCTGTTGATAGATGAATGAAATAAGAAGATGGAGTATATATATAACGGAATACTACTCAACTGTAAAAAAGAATGATATCTTGCCATTTATGACAACATGGATATACCTAAAGGGTATTATGTTAAGTGAAATGAGTCAGACAAAAAAAAAAATACCATATGATTTCACTTATATGTGGAAACTAAAATACAAAGCAAATAAACAGAAAAACAAAAACCAGAATCAGACTTGTAAATATGGAGAGAAAACTGATGGCTGTCAGTGGGGAGATGGGGAAAATGAGTGAAGGGGAGTGGACATACAAGCTTCCAGTTATAGAATGAATAATCACAGGAATAAAAAGCACAGCATAAGGAATATAGTCAATGGTACTGTAATAGTGTATGGTAACAGATGGTAGCCATACTTGTGGTGAGCCCAGCATAATGTATAGAGTTGTTGAATCTCTGTTCTGTATACCTGAAACTAATGTAACATCATGTGTCAACTACACTCAAAAAAAAAAAATTAAAGAGGAAAAGGAAACACAGTAGCTATAAAGGCAGAAAGCAGTTATGTGTTAAAGATATTTCTTTCATAGATTTATATTAAAGATCAGAAATAATTAATGTTCATTAGTTAGGATCTGAGGTCCCATAATGGAAGATACACCAGGCAGATATGTACCCCTCAAACACCCAAGTTGATATATAACTGACTAATAACCTGTATGGATATAGTGGCATCGTGGATGCTCTGTACTAATAGACATCCTCTAAGCTGATAGGAGCATTAACGTAGGTTTCTGGAATGGATATAAATATTTTAAGGCAATCAGCAATATCCAGAAACTGGCCTGGGTAAGGTGGGCAGACAGTGGAAAACATTTCTTATTTGATAAGCTTAACTATAGATTCCAGAATATTGTTTTCCATCTGATGGTTATAGCCATCCAAAAATTAGACTATAAAAACCAGCATTCACTGGTTTTATTTTAGAGGCTCTAAGAGCATAATGTTACAATAGCACTGAACAGCAATGTTGAATATTTGCATAACCAAAACACTGGCAAGGAACCATTCTAAATGTGATCTCTTAATTTCTTTCCCATTTATGATAAAGCCAATTTTGTTCTCTAACTTGCCACCATGCTGTCAAGATCCTTTTGTCAAGAGAAGAGGTTCTATTCTCATGTCTTTTGTACTAAATGCCTAGTGATCTGGTCCCATTACATGAAAATTAAACAAAAGCTGACAGGCATGGGTAAATTTTATTGAGGCTAAGAGTGGTTATTTGCTTTTATTCATTCATTCCCTCCTTTAACAAGTATTTATTTACACCATATGCCAGGTACAGCTCTTGCCCAAATTCACTCAGCTAGTGAATGACGGAGTCAAATATGCCTGACTTCAAAACCCACGCTCTTTCCACTCCAGCATATTAAATTAAAATGGTACCTTTGAAAAAAATTTAAAATAGCACAATTTACTGAGTAAAATAGTAAAAGACTTACTACTTAAAACAATCATATTCTCACAAAACCACATGCAAACAATGTCCCATATTCCGTACATTATTTTACTCTCCTGCTGGCCAACACCACAATCCTTCAGATTAGAAGATTTGGCTGCACTACAGAATATACACTGGAAGTCAAGCAACACCCAAGGCTCCATTAAGGTCATTATTCTTGTGGATTACTTTTCCTCCCACAGGGACAGGCATATCAATGCTTCTATATGTTTTGAAGAGCTTAGCCACATGATTTTAATCATTTCTCCCAGGTGGCTCTTAGAACTTGCATGGTGGCCCTATATATTATCCAACCAAGGACAGGTTCCAGTGCGGTTTGATGAATGAGCAGGAGACCAAAATCAGAGATCTGAAATTCTCTTCTCCAAGGAGTAATAGTTTTACCTCTATTCCTTGAGGATCTTAGGGAATCTGAATATTGGAAAACAATGTAACTTAAGGTTTTGAGCTGGACCACAATTTGAGATCACCTAATATTTTTTTAGCTATTTTTACAAATGTTCTGGTTTGGATAAAACCTAAGCTATGTTTTTCTAAGTATCTCTCTTTTCAATTTTTAAATTTTTGTATATTTTAGTGGAAATTTAATCCTCTTAATATTAATTTATTTACAGTTAACTCATCAAAGTGTATTTAATAAAAACATATTTCCCAATTGACTTTATAATAAACTTTTTTAGAAATGCTAGAATGAATACACACACACACGCACACACACACACGAGAAGTTCTCATGCCAGGAAATAAAACAAAAAGAAAATACACAGCACCAAGAAGTTCAGGTTGGGTTCAGATCTCAAAAGCCACAGGTTCCAAATAATTCTAAACTTGGATGATGGTTTCTTCCATCCAAGAATGTGTCCCACATGTCACTGAATGGTGCAACCACATTAACCACAAGTTTAACCTCGTTCTCTTGTACGTTTTAATTGACTTCAGCCCAAATCTTTTCAAAATGTAGACTTAATTGAACTTCTCTAAAATATTGCAATTAAAATGCATTTTTCTTCTGATCACTGGCATGTGAGGCAATGTCAATCATCTTTCCCTGGTATCAAGAAATCTCTCTCTTCCTCTTCACTTCCAGGCAATACAGCTAGGCAATTTTTATTCTGGGATGATATTCTCTTATCTTTTCTAATATATCTTCCTATCAGCATACCTCCAAAATCTTTGGTCACTACATATGTTACTCATCAAATATTTATCTAGCCACTGTTGTAAGGAAAGTGCTTATTTTAACAAAAGTTAGTTCAGCAAATACATACAAATTGTCTACTATGGTTTAGCCATCTGTCAGCTAAGATAATTCACTGAATAATATGAAAGATTATGTAAAATATAATAAGTCAGAGTTGGAAATTTATAGTATTAGTAATACTGCATCTCCCTCGATAGCTATAATAGACATTTTAATCAATCAGGTATACTTTCTTGCTGATCTCATGCATGAGCTCTGAATTTTTCTCAACTATATTCCAGAAAGCCACCACCAAACCACTGGAATTGGTATAGCAAATATAACCTATACTCTGTTTTCTTACTATATGCAATTACTCTGAGTGATCTTCAACTATTAACTGTGGGTGTGTTGCTGGGGTGCAGTGATAATAATTCATATGAGATTGTTTTTTGGGTCTGGACATTCCCATCATATGCCTCTACAGTCCTTCTCCTTAGTACATATTCCTAAACACTGTCAAATACTATACTCACCAGATCTTGCCTTGGCTGTTTCTTTTTCTCATATTTAAGATTAAGAAAAGCAGAAACTGAAACAATATCTAACCAATGAAATGAAAGTTTAAGTCTGTCATATTTAATAAATAGTGAATTGGTGTGCTAGAAAGACTAAGGCATTAAGGGGCAGGAGACCAGGATCACTTACCCTTAATTCTCCACCTGCCTCCAGCTCTCTGACCTTGGCTGAACCATTTATTCATTCACCTATTCATCAAACTAATATTTGGAAGCAATCTCTATGTGTCAGGCATCTTCAAAGGCCTTGGTTGACTCATCTGAAAAAATGGGAAGCATACACTTCTTTCAGCTAAGATGTAGATAGGACCCAGGCTATTATGGTAGTTCTGATTCTTGTTCTTTTAGAGAGGTTATTGTTTTGCACAGATGTAGAACCAATAAATTAAGTCAACTAGGAAATCAGCCTTCATTATACTCACAGCCATGTTCTAGAAATGACCCAAGAGAACATTTTGACCACTACAATATCTAGTTGCTACTTTTTCTTCTTTCCTCTTCCCTTTTAATGTCTTCTTCTCACATTAGATTTTTTTCTCTGCTCTTGCCCTAACCTGAAATAAACTTCAGAAACACCAGGTCCTCTCCAATAGTTGTTCATTTTTTTTCCTACCTCTAAATAATTTATCATCTCTATTCTTCAAATTAACAAATCCTTTCAGTTAATTAGGTTTGCATTGGATTACATTACACCTTCCAGGCTGCCCAGTTATTGGGAAGGAGGGGGATGGAGGAGTGGTGAGGAGGGGAGAAAAGTAAAAAAAAAAAAAAAAAAAAAAAATCATATGTATGCACAAGGCATATTTCAGTGAATTAACAATTAGAAAAATAAAACCACCCTACCACCTCTTGTCAAAGACAATATCAAAGCTGTTACATAAACTCTATAATTAATGAAAGATGATATTTCAGAATACATGAGATACAGTAGAAAAAGTGGTAAAGCACTTCTTACAATAATAAGTAAAAAAAGAATGAAAAATAAATCAAGAATTTAGTTAAGTAAAATAGAAAAGTAACAAAAACCAATGACCTAAAAAAATTGAAGAAAAAAGATTAGGTAGGTTGAAGAACATCAGTGAATGAATTAGAATAAATTAGAATATCATCATGCCTAATGTTAAAATTCTAGTACTGTACTGTCCAATATAGTACACTAGCCACATTTGCCAATTTAAATTTGTGTTTGAATTAGTTAAAATTCAATAAAATTAGATATTCAGTATCATTAGCTCAATTTCAAGTGCTCAGTAGTCACATGCAGCTAGTGGTTACCATATTGTACAACACAGACATAGAACATTGCCATCATTGCATGAAGTTTTATGACAGTGCTGCTCTAGGATCAGAAACAATATAAAAGAACTAACTAACATAGGATTAACTAACATTGTTCTAGTAGATGCAACTAAAAAGGAAAAATAAAGACTATATAGTCTTTAAAGAAAAACTGAAATTATATTACATTGAAATATAATGTCATGACTGAAAATTTCAAGGCACTCATTCAGGAAACTATAACCAAAAATAAGAGAATTCAGTAAGTTGGCTGAGGACAATATCAACATACCAAAATTAATAGCCTTCTTACATGGAAACCACTCTCCGTTGCAAAACATAATAAAAGAGAGAAGAACCCATTACAAATAACAACATAAGAGATGTAAATAAATAAATTTAATAAATTTAGCAAGAAACATGTGAGGATATTACTAAAGAAGATAAGTGGAAATACACATTCTGTTCTTTGATAGGAAGACTTCAAATTTATATAAGATTTTTACACATCCCAATAAAAGTATTGAATGGATTATCTTAATTTTAAAATATGTTTTTAAAAATTAAACTAAGTGATTCTATAATTTTTATGGCAAAATAAATGTGCAGGAATAGGCAGAAAATGTCTGAAAGAAGAGAAATAAAAACACAGTAGCTTTATCAGATATCAAACTATAATGTAAAGCTTTATTAATTAAAGTAGGATTGATACTGGAATATCAATATACAAATATATCAATGTAATAGAATAGAATGTCTTGATATAACCCAAATTTGCATCAGGATTTATAAAATTATATAGATAGTATTTGCAATCTTTGGTCAAAACTGGATCATTGAATCAATTTGCTGGGATAAATAGAAGCCATATTAAAATACATTTATTCATTCCCTCAAACTTCATACCAAACAAATTTCAGATGACTCCAGAAATTAAACATAAAATTTGAAACTGTTAGGTCTCAATATGAGACAGATATATCTAGTTGATATACAATATGTAGCAGCCATAGATAAAAATATTGATAATTTGTCTACATAATTTTTAATATGAAACAAATGTGATATTTGAAAGCAAAAGACAAATGATGACCTGGGAAGTATATGCAATATATATAACAGAGAGTGAGCAATCAATTAGTATGTAAACATATTCTATTCCCAGTAAGGAAAGACACAACATTCCAGTGGAATTGAGTCAAAGGACAGGAAAAAAAAACATTCGGCAATTTTGGATGCATGACAGTTGTTTAAAGTCATTCTGAAAATAAGAAATGTAGATTATGCATAGAATATCATACCATTTTATACCTGTCATCTTGATAAAGATCACGCAGACTGATTATAAATCAACTCTGTTAGGCTTGAGTAGGTGGAACTGGCACTCTCGAGTATTGTAAACATTACTGTAAAATAAGCAACCTCTTAGGTAAGCATTTTCATACTCTCTGTCAAAATGCACATATCCCTCCACCCACCAATTCCACTTTTAGCATCCTACCAATATAGTCACACTTGTACTCTAAACAGTATTCTATTATTAACAATATTGGTTGTGATAACTAAAGAATGAAAATAACCTAAATAAGAATTGGTCCTATAAATTATGGCTCATCCACAAAATTAGATAGCCATTAAAGAGAATGAGGCAGATCTAATACTGATAGAGAACGATTTCTAAGATATATTACTACGCAAAAAATAATCAAAGGGCAGAGCCATCTACATAGAAGTTATCTATAAGTTTCGTGAAAATGGTTTGTACAGACAGAATATTCTGTAAATACTCACAAGACCCCGTTAAGAGTGGTTGTCCCTGACACAAAAAGTAAGAGACATGGGGTAAACAGGAAACTTACTTTTCAGTATAAACTCTGCTGTGGTATTTGATTAAAAAATTTTTAGTTGACATGTTACCTAGTCAAAATTAAATAGATGAAACAATTTAAATACATTCTGTTCTGAAATTTTATTGAGACTGTGGAAAGGAAGGGGTTTCATTTTCCATCTTGAACTAGTAGCTTCTCTTTCCTCCTGAACACAAAGAAGCAGCAACCGTCTATTTAAAAATTGAGATAAAGTGATAATATATATTCATGAGTCTGGCCTCAGCTTTATTTTGCCCTTTTTTTTTAACTCCTTGGGGATCCCTACCCCTTGTCTCACTATCCCCTAACTAAAAAGATATCATCATGCTAAACGGGACAAATCACCTGTTATCATAAGCATCAATTAATATTGTTCTAACAAATGTAATTAGAAAAGAGGAATAAATAGAAGGTGGTCTCATACAAGTAGATTTACTAAGTCTGTATTTCTATCATCTGTCCTCTCTCTGGTGAATTGTAGTTTCGCTTAATTCAAAATGTCATATGTAATTCTTTATACTCTATTTCCTGACCTAGGCACTCCCCTTCCCATGACAAGTGTAGAGTTAACTAGACAAAGTTTGTGCAGCTCCATAAGTACGACTTGCAGGACTTGGGGGATTATATAAATCTAGCTACAGCCCAGGGGTCTGAATTCTGACCGGACCATTCAAGATATCCTCAGTCTTGGCAGTTCAGTGCCTTGGAACCCCTCATACTGGGAAGCAAAGCTTATGCTTCTTTTTAATAAGCTGCTCAGAGATACCACTAGTTGACAATGCCCAGGAGAAGCCAGAAAGAAGGGGTAGAAGAGATTGAGAGCCCTGTGAGCAATGGACCGGCTAAGGTCCATTGGAAAGAGTCTTTATTGCTACTGTTTTATATTTATTTATTTAATATATTATTTAGTATTATTTAGCATTAATATTTAGCATTTATTTCTTAACATATGTGAACAGTAATTTAAGTAAGGACAAGAACTGAGCGATATGTATTAGAAAATGAACTGGGTTTTTTTCTTGTCACTGAAAACATCAAATAGAAAACTGGCAGGACTGAAGTTAATAATGAAACTATCAGAGTAAAAATCTCATTACATATATTTCAAATTTCTAATCCTGTCTGCATATTTATTGTTTCCCCATCTTAAGAACTATTACAAAGTATGCACCTTTGTATTTTCAGCAGCAAGATGGAAGTAAAAAGTGCAGAAATGAAGCAGATTAAGAACACTGACAGCAGAAATGCCTAGCACAAGGGTTAATACTAGAGTCAAAGACAGGCCAAAACAAAATACTCAACATTAACTTGAGACCCTCAGCAGTGATGGAGCAAGGAATGAGAGCAACTTCATAGCGGCATTGCGGCATTTTCATAGTATTTTTCACTGACACATAGTTGTTAAGATATAAAAGATATTGCAAAAGGTGGTGTGAGAGCACAATCAATTGTTCAACAATGAATCAAAACATCAGCTGTCAAACCAAGAAACAAACACATAGCTGGGACTCAAAGGCAAGTACCTGTTTTGTTGCTTGCTTTCCAATAAGGACATTTCAGACCCACCCTATACCTTGATATTAACTTCCGTGGAACCAGGCTATTTCTGACACTCAATCTAGATAAAGCACAGCTCAGGACTTGGAGCTTATTTGCAAATTAGAGAAGAGACCTAACAGGAAAAAAATGAAGAGAGAAGCTAGGGGAACCAAGAAAGTATGCAGGAGTTATGGAAGTATTTGCAATTTGCACAAATCACAGTCATTTATATCAGGATATCTACTGAGACCTCTGGCCCAATAAATTCAGCTTACCAGGCTTGAACACATATCTGAGCTCCACACTTTCCAAAAATGATAACGCCAATCAACAAATGAATGACAAAAATGATTGGTTCCTTAATTTTACATTTTTATTGTGTAAAATTTGATATAGAAGAATATAGGTACTATATTTATAAAACAAGCACTTGTGAACACATCACCACATAAAACCTAGAAATTTTCAGTATTATTAAATCTACCATTATGCACCTTCCCTCTTAATGCCCCTGACTCTCCAAAACCAACATAACCAACCAAGATTATGAATTTATTATTCCTTCGTTTTTTTGTATTTAATTATTTTCTTACATATATAAACTAGTGAAGTTCTTGTTTTTGACCTTTTAAAAATGAGAGTGAACATAGTCTTCTAGAAGTTGCTTTTCATTCACATTGTTTTAAACTTCATCCATGCTATTGTGGGTAGCTAGAGTCCATTTTACTATTGCATAATATTTCATTGTGTGACTAGTTCACAATTTATTTCTTCATTATTTCTTGATGAACATTTGTGTTAATTTCTGTTTTTCAATATTATGAATATTTCCATAAAATTTCTTGTACACTTTTCTTAGGGTACAAGTGAAGAATTTCTCTAGACTCTATACTTGTGATAGTTTTACATGTCAATTTGGCTAGGATATAGTCCCCCAATTTGGCTAGGATATAATCTAGGTGTCGCTGTGAAGATATTTTGTAGATATGATTAGCATCTGCAATCAGTTGACTTTAAGATTATCCTCAATACTTTAGGTGCTCCAGATCCAATCGTTTGAAAGGCCTTAAGAGCAGAAATGAGGTTTTTCTAAGGGAAAAGAAATTCCATCTGTGGAATGTAGCTTCAACTCCTGCCCAACGATTTCTAGCTTACCTTTCCTGATGGCCTGACCTATGGATTTTGGACTTACTTTTAGTCAACCCCCATAATCACATAAGCCAGCACATAGACAAACAAACAAACAAAAGTGTATTGGGGAAGAGTGGACAGATGTGTCTATTTTTCCTACAGGTTCTACTTCTTTAGTAGAGTTCTGACTGATAGAGTATTTATGAGTGGAGTTCCTTTATATCATCATCATAATGTATGTACTATAATATATAATATAATATTAATATTGTTATTATAAGATTATGGATGTAGGGTATACCATGATTCAACTGCACTATATATTGCCCAACTGTTTTCCACAGTTGTATCAATTTTCATTCCTGAAGTATATTACGGTTTCCACTGCTCCTCATCTTTGGCAAACCTTTGACAAAAACGTCTTACCTTTACTACTCTAGAGAGTATTAAATATTATCTTTACATGTTTTAAATAATTTTAAATAATTTGAGTCACTTGTTACTTAATATGTCTTTGTCTTTTAATGGTTATGAACCAAATCATAAGTTTGCTGATAGTCTTTTCTTTTGTAGCTAGTACATTTTATGTTTTGCTTAGGAACTCTTAGGGTATCATGATGTTATAAAGATACTTTTCCACATTTTGCTTAAAATTAAAAAAAATCTTTTTAGGCAGTCAGAAATTGGTATTTGTATATGATCTGAGGTGGTGTTCCAATTTAATTTTTTCCATACAAATAATCAGCTGTCCAGCACAGGCATTTCATGGTTCCTGCTTTCCCTTGTCACTGGCAATGTTGATTCTGACATATATTCATTTCCATAGATTAATTGATCTATTTCTGGGCTCTCTATTCTGTTTTCTTGGTCATTTTTTAAGTCTCTTCCAATCCGTAATGATTAACCTTATATCTGGTTAGACAATCCCCCCACCATAATTGCTCTTTTTCCATATTTTGACCATTCTTGGGCCCTTAAGCTTCTTCATAAATTTTAAATCTGTATGTCAAATTCTTTAAAAAAAAATCCAGCTTTGATTTTTATCATAGTTGCCCTGGTCCCGCATATCAATTTGAAGAGAACTGATATTTTTTAAGATATTGAGTCTTCCTATGAACGTGGTAGAATTAGCCACTGATCTAAGTCTTCTTCAGCATCCTGATTCTCATTGCTGTCTGTTCTTTTCACTCTTACTAATTTCCAATTTTTAATGAGAAAATCCATGATTAAAAATTATGTTTGATATAACTTAGTCAGTCTCTAGTTACAGATTAGTTGGAGGGAACTTCAGAGTATCTAGTCTATTGCATTGCTGGAATCAAATGTACAATTCCTATCTATCAGATTAACTCAAAAGTCATAATAATCTGTTCGCAAGTTTTTGTTTTAAAAAAGGGGGGATGGGGCGCCTGGGTGGCTCAGTCGTTAAGCGTCTGCCTTCAGCTCAGGTCATGATCGCAGGGTGCTGGGATCGAGTCCCACATCGGGGTCCCTGCTCGGCGGGAAGCCTGCTTCTCCCTCTCCCACTCCCCCTGCTTGTGTTCCTGCTCTCGCTGTCTCTCTCTCTGTCAAATAAATAAATAAAAATTAAAAAAAAAGGGGGGGGACGTGCTCTATGCCTGAACCCAGGACCTAATGATTAAAGACAGAATATATAAAGAAGTAATTAAGTAAGTAAGTAAGTAAATCTTAAACATATCAGGTCCTAAAGCAAAAGAACTACAGAGATGAATGAAACTTTCCGGGAAAATCCAGAAGTCCTCCAATTTAACCTTCCAACTGATACAGTAATTCCTCTGAAAGCATAACACAGATGGCTTTCCAACATTTCTAAAAACATTTTACAATGATGTTCAATTTGAACTCCAGAACTATATTTGAAAGATATTTTTAAAATATTTGAACTGTATTCCTTCTCCTAAATTTATTAGTGTAATACAATTTTCCAAAATAAGTGAAAACACAATTGAACGTTTGCCTAAACCTTTGATATTACAATAATGATGACACCATATAGATACAGTGCCAACACAGTATATCATTTAAGAAACAGAGCACAACTGCATCTTATTTAAAAATTGGAAGATACTTTCACATTTCTTGAAGTTGGTTTCAAAAAAATCAGCATATGAACAGTACACTTGGGACAAACAAAAATTTTAAGACTATCCCTCTTAGAGAAGCTTACTACAAAACCATGAGAAACATAAACAGAAAAAAAATCTAATTTGGAAATGATTTGATACATTTTATATTAAGTAGGAAGAAATGGAAGTTTCTAATTAGAAATGGCATCTATTTATTTAATATCCTACATGAAGGGGAACTATGGAAACACATCTGGTGCTTCCAGTGACTGTGTAATAATCAGTATACCCTGACTCTAAAGAATAGCAGAAGAAAATCTGAGAATACATACTTGAAAGAGTAATATGATCCCTCTATTATCAACTAAAAATCTCAGGTTTGTTACCCTTCTTAAAGTGGTGTTTGAGGAGCATTACAGAAGATCTGATGCTCAACTGAATTTCACCTACTTGTTCATATTTCTTGCAGTTCATCACAAGCATGTGACCAAGCTTGGACAATAAAATGACAGTGGAAGGTATATGTGTAACTTCCAGATTAAGGAACTGAAAATCCCACCAATGATTCTCCCACATATCTTTCCCCTGTCCCAACAATCAAAGATGCTACGTGTTTCAGAAGGTGCTACTTCAAAACGATGGAGCCTCTATAATCCCAGGATACTACATGCAACTATACAGACCAAATCTCTGCCTATGTGAGTGAGTATATGATAAAGCACTGAGAGTTGGGGTTAATTTGTTATAACAACAAATTCTACCTATTCTGATTCATATTGAGCAACTGCTAGATCTAGTATTGCCTTTTACAAATCAAAAAATAACCAAACTTTTCAAAATTTTGGTGAGTCCTATAATAACAAAAAGAACTAGAATTTTTGCCTTTTTCCCCCAAAGTGGATATAATCCTATAATCCCATAAAAAGGACTAAATTCTAATTTACGAGCTTTACTTCTCTGCCAGAACTAAGATCCTCACTTAGTTCATTATATCCAATAAAACATGTATAATTACCATTATTATTGAAGAATTACTGACTCGGAGGGAGCAAAAAACTCAGACACCTCAGAGCAAAGCAAGACAGAATGGGATCCTCAGGTGGAATGGGTCTTTGCAGTGCTTAAAGAAACTGAGAGATGTAGTTTTTCCATACTGCCCTGGACTCTGCCCTGATGGTTCTTATCCATTTCACCTCTGTAACCTCTTATCTGACCCCTCTGGCTGTAGGCCCCATGTCCACCCTTTCCCAGCCATTGTGGAATTTGTCACAGCCATTGTAATAAAGCCAAAAAGGAACAATATACACCTGTTACTGTATGCAATTGACCACACATCAAAATCTTAGGTAAGGTAAATGGCCATTGGATTAGTTATGAGACTCAAAAAATAGGAACTAATATAACTTTTAGTATCAGAAACCCAAATCAGAATACAAGTAAGTGGAAATCAGCAAGTATCAAGTACAGCCATTCACTCAATCAATATTAAATGAGCATTCAAAATATGTTAAATACCATGCTAAGTGTTGAACATAAAGTAATAAGACTAACTCTCCGCTCTTCCAACGTGGCTCAGAATCCAATGGGCACAAAACAAACCAGAAGTGAAAGGAAGAGAGAAATTAAGCAATCCATGTTTGCCTGTCTTTCAGGGTAAATTTTTATGCTAACAGAAATGAATCACATCATTCTGCGAACTAAAATCTTTCAATGGCTTCCTATTGTACTAAGACAAAAGTTGAATTCTTTACCGCATCCTATAATTCATTCTGTGATTGGAGTCCCTCCCTATTTAATCTTTCTAAGCATCAGTTTTTTCATCTGCAAAATGTTGATAATAACATTTACCTCCTAGAATTTTCCCGAGGATCAAGTGAGATAAGCTGCATCATATCTGGCAATAGAAAGCACACAATAGGGGCACCTGGGTGGCTCAGTGAGTTAAGCATCTGCCTTCGGGTCAGGTCATGATCCCAGGGTCCTGGGATTGAGTCCCGCATCAGACTCCCTGCTCTGTAGGGAGCCTGCTTCTTCCTCCCCCTCTTCCTCTGCCTGCCACTCCCCCTGCTTGTGCTCTCTCTCTCTGTCAAATAAATAAAAATCTTTAAAAAAAATAAAAAATAAAAGAGCACACAATAAATGTTAGCAGACAAAACTGCCATTATTATCTTACATTATCCCATGCCTTTTCTCCTTCTTTCCCTGTGCTTTATTTACCCACACAGGCCTCGGAAAACTTAGAATAGGTCAAGTTCTTTTCCGCTAATGGATTTTGAAACTTCTGTTCTTTTGCCTTGCCCTTGGTCTGACAGGCTGCTTCTCCTCCTTTCACATTCTTCACATTTCAACTTATATTGTCACTTCTAGACTCCACTAAAGTGCTCTCTAATACCTGCTCATTTCCATCATAGTACCCTGATTATTTCATTGGTTGTTTCGCCTTTGTTGCTAAAGGATTGGTCTAAAACTGGATGTGCTGTTACTTGGACAAAAGCTCACCCATAATATCCAGGTTCTGATTTTAGAGATTTCAAATCATTAATATTAGTAGACATTTAAGTAATTATTTCTTACTGGGAAGTTTAATAGATGTTGAGACTATGCAGAAGAATGAGAAACCACAAGGGGATTCTGATATAACTGATGTAAATGGAAATCAGTAAAAGATGTTAAACTACATGGTAGCTTTGTCTTAGGCAGTAAAATACCTAATGAGGGCTGTGGAAATTACAAACTAAAGGATTTGACTTCCTGACAAATACTGAGCACCAAGGACAAGCAAGACTTGAGCAAGACCTAAGGACATGAGGTCTTGTCCAAAGATAGAGAAAGAAAATATTGGGAGAAGAGTGTGAGCAACCATCTGAATGATACAGGAGAGATTACCAGTAGACAATTAAACAACCAATTTATCTAATAGTAAAGTTGAACCAAGTAAACACTTCCTTTTGGAGAGGAAGCATCAAGAACCAATGGAGCGCTTCAGCTAGCATCACCCAATAGAGTTGGCAATGCTCTACATCAGATATTTATGGAGTATATATTTTGTAAAATATTTTATGATTAAAATGTTATTTTCATTTATATAATATGCCATAATTATAAAGTGTTTTTATATAAATTATATTAACTCACAGTAAATCAGTTAAGAAGACTGTCATTTTCTAGATAAGAATGTTAAGCCATGTTCAAGATCACCCATCAGTAAATTGCAGACCTGTGAGAGTGAACCAGAATATTAGACACTAATCCAGTGATCTTCTACAACCCCACATCTGCTTTGCAGTTAGTAGCAGTGAATATACATTTCACTTCATATACTATAAGTACCTCTGTTCAGAATGAGTCTATCAGTCATAGCATTGCTTAGGTGATGTGTTTGTATTTTCAAACTAGTTGAACTGTCAGTATGACAGAAACATTGCCGTTAAATTTTACAAAATTTCTTTTTTTTTTTTTTAAAGATTTTATTTATTTATTTGAGACAGAGAGAATGAGAGAGAGAGAGCACACATGAGAGGGGGGAGGGTCAGAGGGAGAAGCAGACTCCCTGCCGAGCAGGGAGCCCGATGCGGGACTCGATCCTGGGACTCCAGGATCACGACCTGAGCCGAAGGCAGTCGCTTAACCAACTGAGCCACCCAGGCGCCCTACAAAATTTCTTAAAGGGAAAAAAAAAGAAAAGAAAAAATGAATTTAACCTCTGCAGAAAAATTTATGATCAGAAGTTGAAATGATAGAAATCAAGCCTTTCAGTTTTCACTAATTAAAAAAAGTGTGAGGGTATGAATGCTGAATGAAATCTATGAATTTTATGAGGAAAGATAATTCAGGACTGTTGTGTTACGGAGCTAGCCTATAAGAAATTGAGTTGATGTCAAGAGTATAATTATATAATACAAAGGTATTCTGCTATGTGGGTTTTTTTTTTTTTTAACAACTCAAGCTTAAGATTTCTGTTTTGTTTTTGTTTTTGTTTTTATTACCTAGGATAATTATGCATTGAATTTTACCAAACTTTTCACTTGTACCAATCTTAAGGGTCATATTTTGATCATTATTTTACTTTTTGACATTTGAATTATTATTATAAAGCAAATCCTATTATTTCCCATAGAAATCTATAAAATCAATCAATTTTGAAAAATTTAAAGTAGAAGAAAATGCACCAAATGGCATATTTTATCAGCCAAGATACGAAGATACAAAATAATCACAAATAGACACTGCTTTAATCAAATAGGGAGTTGCCACAAATATTTATATTTCTGGTGACATTTATTCCCTCACAGTTTTCTAAAAGTTATTGCAGTCTTTTCTACAAAAAAATTTGAAAAACTGAAAAATTGACACATGCAACTTTCTTCACTGAATATTATTTTAATACTAATGTGAACATTTTGTTTTATGTACAAACACTTTTCTTTAGGGTGCATTAAAAAAAAAAAAAAAAACCTGAAGAATTCTGTATCTGTTTCACTGGTGATGACAAGTATGTTAATTGCTTGCAGATAACATCTGTTCTAGTGAAATCAAGATGAAGAGGCTGTGTTGGATCTATGGTGCTAGCAACTTTCTAAAGCTTTGTCTGGAGACCCACTGTATGCATTTCAGACTCTCTGGGCAGCTGGAGGGCTTTTGAGCTTTTTTGAGAACTTTCCAGCAACTGAAATAAAATCTGCCAGGAATCCTGGGTCATCGAAATGTCTCCTTTTGAGCAGTGGACTCACCTTTGAAGCTCCAAGATATCCACTGACCATGACGCCTGAGTGTGCTCTGGCTGAAGCAAGTTCAGGGTGAGCTGCTGACCGCCTGCATGCAAGAGCGGGCCTCTGATTTCCTTCTCTGTTTACAGAGCAGGGTGAAGGGCCTCTCTGGAGGGAATAGCAAGAGCCTGGTCAATATAATGTCAGATATAAAGGGCCCTTATGCTCAACAGGCCACGTTTACAGTTTTACAGGGTTCATGGACTGCAATTGCTTACCAGATGTGCCTATGGAATTGGCTAACCATGGCATCATGATGACTCTGGTCCCAACCGTTTCCAGGCTCTGTATGTTTGTTTCTCCTTTAAGCTATGAATTTGTGTAAACTCTGATGTACTGTTCCTAGAAGAGCCAGTGCTACTCACCTGTGGATCAGTCATGCTGCCTTGTACTCTGCTGGAGACACATGGAGTGAGGTCTGGAGTGTCCAGAATCATACTCAGTATCTGCAGAGCCAGCTGACTATATATGTTAATAGGGGATCTCATTGGGTCTGCAGGTAAGCTTACAGTGGTGCAGTTCAAGATATTAAAAAAATTATTTATTTATTTATTTATTTATTTATTTATTTATTTATTTATTACAGGTTATATAGTTGAGAAAAACTGAAACCAGAGAGATGGCTGGAAACATGAAATCAGTAGGCATGTGAGGTACCTGACAAAAAGATCACAGATGAAATCCCATGAGTATGAAAAGTGAATGCAGGGAGAATAAAGATAATTACATATGACATGTTGTACTATTGTACAAAATTTTATTTTTAAAATTTCACTCAAAAATTTAATTCCTTATTGCCAATGTGAGTTTTAAACTATATTTTCACTGTTTAAACACATCCCATTTGTATAAAAGCTAATGACATAGTAGCTTAAAATACATACATAAATAAGCCCTTTCACTAGTTCATCTGAGGACACTTCCTACGTACAACATGCAGCAATATTACAGCAAAGTCATGATGGAAAATATATTTCCTTAGCTATAGAAACACTCCACTCTTTCAGATTTTCCTGACATTTGAACTCCTAGGAGATCAAAAAAGGCATTCTTACAAACTTGGAGACACTGTATAAGATATATCTGTCAAAGAAAGTGTAGACATTAAGTATCAATAGGTTAATAGCCATGTTCTCAGGACTATAGTTCCAGAACACTTACTACTGAACAAATAGTTAAATTGGCAAGAATCCCAACCGCTTCACTATCTCCAGCTTGGTGTGGTAGTGATGAATCTATGCATCATTTTGAGGTACTCTATCCAGAAAAAATATTAGACCAAGAGGTGGACTATATGGTTGTTGTCAGCACAGATGGTAGTAAAGAAATCAGCTTCTGTTGATGTTTTCAGGAGTTTACTTTCTATACTTCTGCAATAAAAGGAAGTTTTATTTTTCCAAACTGATACAACATCAAACTATAACTTTCTGGCAATCCATGATTGTATTCATAAGATACAACAGAAAATTTGATTTTTTAATGAGTAATTTTAAAAACTTGAGTAGCATTTATTTGAACTTAGAATTTTAAAACACTTCAGGGGCGCCTGGGTGGCTCAGTCATTAAGCGTCTGCCTTCGGCTCAGATCATGATCTCAGGGTCCTGGAATCGAGCCCCACATCAGGCTCCATGCTCGGCGGGAAGCCTGCTTCTCCCTCTCCCACTCCTGCTGCTTGTGTTCCTGCTCTCGTTATCTCTCTCTCTTTCAAATAAATAAATAAAATCTTTAAAAAAAAAAGAATTTTAAAACACTTCAGAAGCCTGATTTATAAATATACCTATATGTTTTTTTATGAAAATAGGTATAGATTACAAATAAATATACATAAATGGTCATAGAAATTTACCTTTTGCTTCTTATTGAGTGTTAGCAATCTCATATAAAACACAGTTGTTAGTTTTCTTTTTTTTTTTAAGATTTTATTTATTTATTTGACAGTTGTTAGTTTTCTTAAGAATATATTTATTTGTATTTTTTCTGGATAGAGTACCTCAAAATGATGCATAGATTCATCACTACCACACCAAGCTGGAGATAGTGAAGCAGTTGGGATTCTTGCCATTGCCATTCTATGCTGCTAATTATTATTTCTCTACCTTGCTGATATAATCAAGAGAAACTACGAAGTTTTCCAAGATGATCATTTTCAATAGCAAGATGAGCATTTTCAATCACTTCCTCCATTTGTACTATTATTTACTGATGATTCTTCAGTGCTTATATAGATAATACTCTTGTTCTCTTCTTATCAATCATCAAAATTATTTTGAGATTTTACTACTTCTTTAAAAAGAGAGGAAGAGCAGGAATAATTTGATAAAAATTTAAGAAAGTCTACATTTATGAAATATTACATGTTGGAATAATTGGATAATGTAAGACATTTGTTTTATATCTGGATAAAATCATCCTTGTTTTCCTTATCAACATAGATGAGTGAAAGTTTAGAGTTGACATTTTTGTGAGAGAATGACTTTAAAGAAAGAACTAAGTTGCCAGAAATTTCAGACCAGCAAACTAAATTGAAGCATAAAAAAAAAGTAAATATTGACAATATGTTTAAGCATTGAAATTCTCAACAAGAGATATTTTTAATTTACCAGTAATAGGTGAATTGAGTTGGGAAGGTCATATTACTGAAACTAAAACAGTTATAGATATTTATTTATCTTGGAAAAATACTAAGAAAAAATATTAGTGTATTTGAGTATAAATCAGGTTGTAATCTGATTTTTAAAATCCTTTGGGCTAAGAGATCTTTTTTTGATAATTAGATTACTGTTCTCAGCTCCTTAAGCTGAGTCAATTGAAATTACTTTTAAGAAATCATTCATTTCAGACTTTTAAAATTAAAAATGTCATTTTGAAAAGATATAGTTTCATTTTAAAGATGGTACGTATAAACATAATTCATTTCTTAAAAATAAATCTAACCTTTGTCTTCTAGAATTATATAGGTTATCAAGTCCCATCATGCATGTTAACCCTGTCAAAGTAGCCTCTATTTCTCCTTTGTAGAACTTATCCCTGTTCTAAGTAATAAATTATTTGCTCAACTAGTGCTTTCCTAGTAGACACTGAGCACCATGAGGAGAGGGACCTGGTGTCTTATCAATGGATCTGTAGTTCTTGGTACAGAGTAGACATTCAATTACTATTTGTTAAGGAAAGGAAAGAGGGAGAGGGAGAGAGGGGTAGAAATTGAGGGAAACAGATCATCTGTGAATATTGCTTCTTAGATCAGTTTGATCTCAGGGATGCTATTACCTATCAAGAGAAGAAAGAGAGAGATGCCATTTTCTTTTGAAATCTGATATGCAAGGCAATGTGTTAAGACAAGAGAGAGAAGGAGAAAAAAAAGTTCAGAGCAT
The DNA here is from genome assembly GCF_011800145.1 of Mirounga leonina. Taxonomy (NCBI): domain Eukaryota; kingdom Metazoa; phylum Chordata; class Mammalia; order Carnivora; family Phocidae; genus Mirounga; species Mirounga leonina. The sequence goes on along the minus strand of NW_023270807.1, from coordinate 79,743,625 downwards.
AACACAAAACTGGAAAAGAAAAAACAAGCTGAAATACTTTAAAGGAAGAAACACAAAGGTCAAAACAGGCTAAACTCAAGATTAAGCATATTTAATATACTACTGTCAAGGCAAAAAATAAATATAGGAAAAAAGTAAACAGTGGTTTCAATCAGTGGTACTCAAAGAGTGGTCCAGTAGGCCAGTCCTGGTCCATGGTTCACGGATCCGTGAGACAGGTACAGAATGAAAGAGTAAGCATTTAGAAATCTTTACACAATTGGAAGGAATAATTTTGTTCCTGTTGAATCTGATGAATTATAAATTTGGGTTTGTACCTGCACATTTTCTACTTGATTTTTTTAGAAACCACTTTTAATTATATATTTTTAAAGGTCAAAAAGATACATTGAAAAAAATTTTAATGTATAAAACTGAAAAATTTTTAAATGTTTAAAATTTAGGGGCGCCTGGGTGGCTCAGACGTTGGGTGTCTGCCTTCCACTCAAGTCATGATCCCAGGGTCCTGGGATCGAGCCCCGCATCAGGCTCCCTGCTTTGGCGGGAAGCCTGCTTCTCCCTCTCCCACTCTCCCTGCTTGTGTTTCCTCTCTCGTTGTGTCTCTCTCTGTCAAATAAATACATAAAATCTTTTTTAAAATTTTTAAAAAATGTTTAAAATGTAATGACTGGCCTTTACCAAAGTCAGCCTTGAGAAGCTCTGACTTAGACAATATGTTGACAGTAATGCATAGTTTTTACTGCTTCTTTCTATGTCCTTTGTGGTTGACAATTCTACGTATCTTAAAGTAAGTATACATGAATGTCCTCTGCAAGCTTTCTCACAATGAAAGAATAATCTTAAACATAATGGGAATTATTTTAAACAGCTTCCTAATTTGTTGCATGTGACAATACATGAAACTTCAAGCAGAATAGAGGTTTTTGGTTTAGCTTCAATACACAAAGTTAAGGCATTGTCACCACATGGGCTTGAAATTCTTTTCTGCTCAATTGTTTCTATAAATGTTTACATATACTTTTCAAGCATTTGCAAACAGTGGCTTGCTATATTGTAGGTCCATGAAATGTTTCTTTCAGAAAAACTTGCAAGCAGAAATAGTGCACTTTAAAGATCTTAAAGTCCTCCAATTTTCCCCTCCTGTAATAGCACTCCATATCTTGAGTCCAGTTACACCCTTTCTTTCCTTTAAAAAATATTAGAACATATTTCAGACATATATATCAGGAATGGCATAATGTATCAGGAATGGCATAAGTATCTATCTATCTATATCAGAAATGGCATAATAAACATCAATATATGTAATGAGGAGCTTAATGAATTAAATGTTGCAAGTGGAGTTGAACACCCTGGGACCCCATTGCCCTGATCATGTTCTCTCTCCTCATTTCCTTTTTGAAGAGGTAAATGCTGGTTTGATTGTTTCTTTGTCAGTTTTAATAAGGAAGGTGAGTCTCATGTTTTCTGGTGTTAATGACTGAAATGTGGAGAAAACTCTGACTCTCCTGAGAATACTAAACTGGCAGGTGCATGCTGCTGAAAAGCAAATTACTCTCTTTTTAACTGCTGGGTTTTGAGGGGGTTCAGTAAGCAACATCCTTTCCCCCCAGCCAAGTTCAGAACCAAGTAAAAGACAGAAACTGGACAGAAGCAGATGCTTTTTTATCTGGCCATATGACATTCTAGCACTCCCCGCCGACTAGAATTTCTGACAAAAAAACAGAGCCAACTTACCACGTGAAGGAGAGCAAATGTCTTTCTTTCTGACACAGGCAGATTTCAAGAGGAAGAAGGGAGAGATGGAGCAGAGCAAGTATCAATATTTCTCCTCAATCATTAATCAGATTAATGAACCTCCTGTTCTCTTTGGGAAAAATAGTGATTGAGTAGAGAAAAGCAAGCAGTCTTACTCTGGATGTGCCTAGACTTGAACCTGGAAGGCCTAGGAAAGGAAATTCCTCCTCAACATGAACCATGCCCCCCAAACTTTCTTCTACTTTTATTCTATGCATAAGTATGCCTAAGAAATATTGTGTATTGTCACTGTGCTTTTAAGTTTATTTTTAACCCTATAAATTTAATAACAAAATGTACACAGTGGAGGGGCACCTGGGTGGCTCAGTCAATTGAGTGCCCGACTCTTGGTTTTGGCTCAGGTCATGATATCACAGTTGTGGGATTGAGCCTTGAGTGGGGCTCCACACTCAGTGCAGAGTCTGCTTCAGATTCTTTCTCCCTCTCCCTTTGCCCCTTCTCACTCTCACTCTCTCTCAAATAAGTAAGTAAAATCTTTTTTTAAAAATGCACACAATGGATTGTGGTTTTTTTACAATGGGGTTCTGATACTATTTCTTGTTCTTTCTCAGAAAGAAACTATGAAAGATTTCTTAGTTCTGGCCAAAATAATATTCTGAATTAGGTTTAATGGTGTTCTTTTCTTGAATTTCTCAATTTTAGTCATTCATTTTTCTGTACCTCTTTCTATTATTTTTTAAAAATAGCTTTGTTAAAATATAATTCACATACCATATAATTTACCCAAAGTGTACAATTGAATGGTTTTTAGTATATTCATTCACAGATATATGCAATCATCACCACAGTCAACTTGAGAACATATTCATCATATCAAACCCTATACCCTTTAAATACCATCCCCTAGCTCTCCACCTCACTCCCATTCCTAAGTAATCATTAATCTACTTTCTGTCTCTTTAGATTTCCTTGTCCTGGATATTTCATATAAGTAGACATACAATATGTGGTCTTTTGTGACTGGCTCCTTTCACTTAGCAAAATGTTTTTAAGTTTCATTCATGTTGTAGCACAAATCATTACTTCATTCATTTTCTTATAAAGATTTTATTTATTTATTCTAGAGAGAAAAAGAGAGAAAGTGGGGGGGGGGGAGGAGCAGAGGGAGGGAAAGAAGCAGACTCCACACTGAGCACAGACCCCACTCGGGGTTCTTCTCAGGACCTGGAGATCGTGACCTGAGCTGAAACTGAGTTGGATCCTTAACTGACTGAGCCACCCAGGCACCCCCTACTTCATTCACTTTCATGCTTAATAATATCCCATTTTATGGACAGGGAACATTTTACTTATCCATTGTCAGTTAATGGATATGTGGGTTGTTTCCACCATTTGACTATTATAAATAATGCTGCTATAAACATTTATGTCTAAAGTATCTCCTATAGACAGTATGTAGTTAGATCAGGTTTTTTAAAAAAAAATTCATTCTGACAGTCTCTGCATTTTTATTTGATTGTTTAATCCATTCATACTTAATGTTATTATTGATACAGTTGGATTTACATCTGCCACTGTACTTTTGGTTTTCTATGTGTCTCATGTCTTTTTGTTCCCTATTTCTACTTTACTGCTTTCTTTTGTATTATTTTCCAATGAAACATTTAAACTTATTTAATTTTTTTTACTCTATCTATCTATCATCTATCTATCTACCTATACATATAAATACACATATAACATATATTAATGGTTGTTATAGGGCTTACCATATATATTTTGACTTACAGAATCAGCTTTAGCTTTATACTGGCTTGATTCCAGTGAGATATAGAAACATGTAACTCTTATATAACTATACTATCTCCCCCTCTTTTGTGGTATTATTGTTACATCTATTAATGTTACATATTACATCAGTTAATACTACAAACCCAATATTACATAGTTAAGTCCAATTCAGCTTTGTTCCTATCTGCCTCCTTTGTGTTATTACTGGCAAATATATTACATTTTAATATGTTATAGGCCCAACATTACATTTATTTACATACATTTATAGGCCCAATATGCATACTATTGTATATGATTACTTTTTAAATTTGTTGAGAAGAAAGGAGAAAAATATGCTTTTATCTTGTTTTTCATGATAACATAATTAGGGTATTTTTTATTTTTTTAAGGAGAGCTACTAAGACATGAGACAACATGTGTCTCCATATTCATTTTATTTATGCAGGTCTTAAAAATACCAACTAAAGAATGTATAGACACATGACACACCCAAGATATTCCCAAGCATGCATTTTGTTGTTCATTTTTATTCACCACTCGACTCTCATCACTTCTATTCAATATCCCTTCCAAACTTTAATATGGTTGCTCTCTTGAGATGTTATTAGTCAAGCATATGCTGTCCATCACTATTTGCTGTGCTCCTTGGTGTGAACAGGGCCTTGTGTCTAGTGCAATCAGGGTTTATAGCTGACAAGCTCATTTGGACCCTGCTTCACTTGGTCCCCTTCCAGCTATGTTCTTGGCTTACTTCACTTTGGTGGTTGAGAAATTACAGGGACCATAACATTTATCCTTCCTTATCTTACCTGCCTCTTCATATATCTTACTGAGTAAGACATGTTCTTCTGATTTAGTAGATTTTATTGCTATTAAAATAACAAAAAAATCCAAATATACCTAATCACATTATCATAACTTTCCTTTACACAGTTGCTAATGAAGCATATTTTATAAAAGTATTGCAAAACAAAATAAAATTTACCTCTGGCCAATATTATCCATCACTAAGTAGTATGACAAAGGAGTAACTATCATCATCACAATATTATTATACATCATTTCATATGGTTTAAATGCTTTCTCTGGCCCAATCTTTTTGTTAAGTAATGCACAGGCATTCTCAGAACAGCCTTGTAATTTAGGTATTATTATCATCCTGTAGATGAGAATACTGAGATTTAGGGATATTAAATACCTTCCAAGGGTTACAAATCAAGTCAGAGGTACAGCCAAGAGGTATAAGTTCCTGTGGAATCATACAGACAAGGAAACCTATTCTGCCTGTTAGGAATAAAAATTTTGGAAAAAAATTTCTTAAAAGAGGTGACATCTGAATTGAGTCTTGAAGAACAGATAAAGGTTCCAAAGGTGAATAGTCTGGATAGGTAATATATACCAGAAAAAGGGATCAATAAGAGCTGCTATGCAGAGGAATGAGGGAGTCTGGCACCTTCGGGAAGACACAAAGAGATCAATATGACAAAATATAGACTATGTTGATGAAAGGGTGAAGTTCTGTTGGAACAAACCACACTTATTTGTTACATGTTTTCTATGGCTGTTTAAGTACTACATGGGTAGAGTTGAGTCAGTGCAACAATGTTCATTTGCCCCCCAAAGCTGAAAAGTGTTGTTATTAAAAAGTCTGTCAGCTCCTATCTTAGAGAGTTAATTGAGTTTTGCAGGAATTAAAAATAAGAAAAAAATGATTTTACCATCCTTTATTTCATTTCTAGCACTCTGTATTTCTTTAAGTAGATCCAAATTTTTATTATCATAGTCCTGCTGCCTGAAGATTACTTTTAATATCTCTTATAGTGCAGGTCCATTAGATGATCACTACTCTCCAATCAGTGATGAGCTGGGGCACCAAAATGAACATAATCTCACCTAAATGGCAGGACTAAGGCCAGCTCTGGTTTGCTTCTGTTCTTATAACGTAGTTCTCCAGAGTTCTTCTCTCTCTCTCTGTTTTTTTAAAACTTTTATTAAAAAAATATTTAAACTGCAAGAAAATTTCAAGAATAGTACAATGAACTCCCATGCACACTCACCTAGCGTGACAATTGGTCATTTTTTGCCACACCTCCTTTTCTACACACCCACAATATACACACGTTACATATCAGCTGAAACATTTGAGAGTGTCAAATCATGACCCTTCACTCCAAGATACTTCGGTGTATGTTTCCTAAGAAAAAAGGACATTTTCTTGCATAAAACATGGCACAACTATTAAGTTCAGAAAAATTAAACATGAATACAGAACTATTTCACCTATTGTCCCAGTGTTGTCCTTTATAGAATTTATTTTTCTGATCAAGTATCAATGCAGAATCATGCATCCATTTACTTGTCATGTCTTTAATCTCTTTTAATTTAAAAGTTTCTCCGTCTTTCTTTCTGTAGTGCAAGTGCCTGACAGGGAGCTTTTTGATTGTCATGTAAGCGTCTGCCATTAAGCTTTTGATTGCTGAGGCACCCATTTCAAAGACATTCATTCTGAATGAACTATTGACAGCTGTATGGCACAGCTACTAGTAAAACAATTACATAAGGAACCAGGTCACCCCTCCCCATGAAGTTCCCTTTTGAGAAAGCCCTGGTAATGTAGATCACTGACCACTTAAGTGACCCCACTTTTCCCTTCCTGGGACTTAATTTCCATTCTTAATGCTCTAAATTCACCAATAAAGAGAGAACCCCTACGACTCTAAGCACTCCATCCTCAGACCCTAGTAAAAGCAGAACCCTTGGTCCATGCTCCTTCCCTCTCTCTCCACCTGTGACCTCACTGTGTGGCCCTCAGCCTTGCTGTGTATCTTCCAGCACCTATTAGTAAAAAATCTTGTTTTTCAAAGTTCCCTGGTAGTTTTGCTGAGGTGTGTTCTGTCGTCATAATAAGAACCATAAGGGCCAGTGCAGCCACAAAATTGGTCCTGGTAGTGTTGGGGGGGAATGTATGTGGTGCTCACTACAGGTAAATACTGAACCCTGGGTGAGAGTCTCAGGCATGCCTAGCCAAGAACATCACTATCAATAGGCTGGAACTGACACAACACTTTCTCTTTCGTGAAGTGACTTTTATAAAGAACATATGTCAGATGTTTCATACAAAGTCCATCAACTTAGGTCGTTGGTTATGTTTTTTCCATGATGAGATTCAGATTATGACTATCCTGGAAGGAATACTATCTATATAAGTGATGCTGTGACCTTCTTAGCATATCATTTCTAGAGGCACACAATATTCTTTTGCCCTGTTGCTGATGATGTTAACTTTAGTCACTTTGTTGAGGCAAAGTCAGGTTTTTTCACTGTATAAATATCATTTTTCCCTTGGTAACTACTAAACAATATGTGAGGATATTTTTTTCCCAGATTGTATAAATAACCTACTTCTCAAATACATTTATCCAATCATTTTATCCCTGCCAGAGGTCTGGTTTCTCAACTTTTTGGTATACTCAGCATTGGTTAGTAAAAAGGGTTGTTGATCCTCGGTGTCAATACACCACATCTTCTATGGCTTTCATTTCTTGCCTTTTCTGTTTTTAAGTCTTTGTTTCCTAAGTATGAGACTGCAATAGATTTCACTTTCAAAACTTCTTAGTTTAGATTTCAACCTTTTATGTAGTCTTAGAATATAGCAAAAGTCTTTTGTGGATAATGGTTATGTATCTGTAGACCTCAAGCCTTTAATTTAGTCTCCCTACCCCCCAAGAGACTGCTAACTGCTACACTAGTTTCTCCTTTTAACTGTTGCTCTCTGTCTGAGCTAGCTACACACTTCAGCTCACATCAAGAACTGGTAAATCCCCCATATAAAACAAACAAACAAACCGAGCTGCTATTTATCTACTCATCTCTGAACGTTTTTCCTCTCTATATAATTTAGGACCACTTAATCCTCAAAACTTCCATAGCTATAGGGTGCCTTTTCAAAATCATTTTTTGTAATTTCTCTTTTTCTCTTAGTTGTAAATTGTGAGTGTTTAGGCTTGACATAATCTTTTACATCCTAGTCAGAAGTGCACAGTCAATCCATATTTGCATCTAGTAATTTAAATATCTGTACTTGTGGTACTGTTTCTATTAGTTGTTTCTCCTCTTGTCTTTTTTGTCACGCGGTCTGTCTCCATATCTGCCTGGTAATTTTTTCACTAAAGTACGAACATTTTAAATGAAAAGTTATAGGGCTTTTTCAGCCAGAACCTTCATCTTCCAGTAATTCACTAAAATGACCAACACAGATGGAAAGATGAGAGGCACCTGATATATGTTCTTTAGGCCTTTTAGAAAACATGGAGTTGTTCCTTTGGCCACGAACATGCAAATCGACAAGAAAGGTGATATTGTAGACATCAAGGGGATGGGCACTGTTTAAAAAGGAAAGCCCCACAAATGTTACCATGGCAAAACTGGGAGAGTCTACAATATTATCCAGCATGCAGTTGGCATTGCTATAAACAAACAAGTTAAGGGCAAGTTTCCTGCCCAGAGAATTTATGTACTGAGCATATTAAGCACTCAAAGAGCCAAGATAGCTTCCTGAAAACATGTGAAGGAAAATGATTAGAAAAAGAAGGAAGCCAAAGAGAAAGGTACTTGGGTTCAACTGAAGCGCCAGCCTCCTCCATCCAGAGAAGCACACTTTGTGAGGACCAAAGGACAGGGAGGCACCTGAGCTCCTGGAACCTATTCCCTATGAATTCATGGCATGGTAAGTGTAAAATAAATAAATAAATAAAAAACCTCAAGATTGTAAAAATATAAAAATAAAATAAATAAATGAAAAGTTATAGGGATAATTTGAAGTTCTAGATGATGTTACCTTGCTCAAGAGAGGATTCATTTTGTTTTAGGCAAATAGGTTGAAGGCAGATCACCTTAATCTAATCAGGAATTGAACCTTTTCTAGATTGAGCCTCATTCTTTAGGAGGGTTGGTCTATTTCTGTTTCTCCCTTACTCTTAGAGTGTAGCCCAGTGGGAATCTCATCTGAAAGCCTGGATTATATGTGAGATCTCTCTCTTTAGAAGGTCCCAAAATCCAAATTTGTTTCCACATTCTCAAAGGACTCCTGGAGACTTTGTTCAGTTTCTCACCTTCTCAGCTGCAGCTTGCAAACTAACAAATGTCAAATAGAAAAATAGGCTGAATATTGGATTTTCTCTCTTTATAACCCTTTTGTCTGATATCTTTGATCCTCTCTGACATCTTTATGCCTCGCTCTCCAGTGTCTCAAAGCAGATTCTGTGTGTGTGTGTGTGTGTGTGTGACTCTTGCTTCTTAGCTATTCTCAAAACAAAGATTGTTCTGTAACAAGCTATGCTGCCATTTTTGATAGTATAAAATCTTTGCTGTGTTTATTAGCATTTGCCTGATAATCATGGTAAACTTATATACATTTTCTACCTTTCATTTAGGATTTAGGTGTATCTCATGTACTTGGTACAGAGTTAGGTTTTACTTTGTGACTCAATCTGAAAATCTTTTTCTTTTAGTAGATCTTTGTCTTTTCTTTTAAGCCATATTTATACATATGAACCTATGTCTTCCCTTAGTTCTGACTCTATTTTTGTTGTGTTTTTTGTTTTTATGGTTTTTTAAAAGTCTTTCAGTAGGTAGTCTTTTTTCTTTACTTGTTATATGTTTTTGTAATTATTAAAATGCTTAATTTTTTTACATTTTTATTATAGAGGTTACTTTTATAACTTTATATCTTACTTTCAGACTGGTATTTTAAAAACTGTGTCCATCATACTTTTATCACAATCAATATAGCATTATCCTATTTCTTTTCCTTGCCCTCCACTTATTCCATCCAAATTTAGGCAATATTATCTCTTGTAATATTTAATTTTATATGGTTAAATCAATTCCTATTCTGATAGTTGATTTATTTCAGTATGTTTGAAATTAAGTCATTTGATCCCCACATTTACATGAGGTAAACTGCAAACCTTCTCTAAGCTTTACCTGTAAATTGTAAGGCATATGTGTAAATTGTGAAAGCATATTATAGTTACATTTTCATCAGTCATTTTTAATATCTACAGTTAAAATATGTCAAGAATTTAGAACAGTGGTTAGTACAAAGGCAGTGCTATATAAATGTTTTCTATGTATTTTGGTTGTAGTTAAACATTTATATATAGTACTCACATAGTCCTTTTGCTGTAGTTTCTTTATTCATCACTTGGTGGGCTGAACTTCACCCTCTAATAGTTTTCCCAGAAAAGCTCAAGGGAATCTTTGCATGTAAATTACTGTATAATATTTTACAACTTGAAGGATAGTTTGGCTGGATGTGACATCGTTGGGTTGATTTTTTTAAATCAAATTTTTTAGATGTTATTCAGCTGAATGACACTGAATGTTGCAGTGGGGGAAATGTGGGCCAGTCTGATGCTCTTCTTACTATAGGTGATTTTTATTTCTTTTACTTAGGTAGAGTCTTAAAAAGGGATCATTTCTTTATCTTTCAAGTCCAATAATGTCTTAGTATTGACCATCCTGGATCATTTTTTCACATGCATTGCACATTTTTTAATATTTAGACTCAAGCATTTTTTATTTCTTAAAAAAATCTTGAATTGTAATCATGGGGTTTCTTCTTAAATTTTAGTTTTCTTTACTGAGGACTCCAATTATAAATGAGTTGGATCTCTTTGCCTTCTGTATATCAAGATTCTTCTAATCTTTTTTCTCCTCATTTTCCTTTCATTTATGTAGTTCTACCTCACTGCCTCTTTGTAATATATGAATAAAATTAAAATCCATGTTAAGATAGCAAATGTTCTATAATGTTTTAAATTTTAAATTTTGTAGTCATACTTAGGACTGAAATTATTGTATCTGCAAAATAAAATATATGTTGTTCTCCACTCAAATCTTGATGAAATAAACCCTATGCAACCTGAAGAATGTCAGAACACTATATTTGATAAATATAAATAAGAATAAAGAGTGACATTTCATTTCACTTAAATTATGATATATAAATGCAAGAAGGAAAATCTAAGGAAGCCTATTAATTTATCATTTCCAACTAATGTAGTAATTTTAAGTCTATTTATAGAGCTCCAGATATGTGAAATGAAGAGAAACTACCTATAACAGTTTCCTCATTTCATAGGAAAAATTCTGATATTTAAAGAGATCAGGTGACCTTTTCAAGACTTTACCAAAGAAAAATCTAAGCTCTTGTAGTTTTCTAATATTGGACACACACACACACACACACACACAGAGTCACCCAATATTGTTTCAACATAGCCATATGGCTTTAAAGGTCCACTCCACATACTCATTTTCAATTTCTACTAATAGACTATAAGCCAAATAAAATTGTGATACTGACAGGTTTGATCACTAACATAGGCAATAACTTCACTTAGAAAAAAAGATTCTGCACCAGCATATCTCAGGCACCAACACAAATATTAAACAAACTCTTCAGCAGAAGGTTGAAACCTATTGCCACAAAGCTCTTCCCTTTGTGTAAAAGAAGAAGAACCATCCTTAGCATTATTAATATTATATGCAAAGCAACTTATTCAGTACATGGCACATTGTAGACCCGTAATATACGATCATTATTATAAATTTACAGATTCAGAGACCAAGTCTCAGAGATGATAAATGAAATTTCTTAAGATCAGCTAGTAGGAGGCAGAACTAAGATTCTAATTCAGCTCCATCCATTTTAACGCTCTCTGGAAATTTTCTTTACATTGACCTGAAATCTTTCCCAACACATTTGTCCCAGCTCTAGCTTTCCAAACAATAAAAAATAGATATAATCTCTCTTCAACATAATAGTTTAAAATATTTGAAGGTAGTTACCATATACTGCAAGTCTTTCCTTCCTTAAGTTAAATATTCTTTTTCTGGTAGTTCATCTTTAATATGACATGTGGCTGATTTTAGAATCCACTCATCAATCTGATCATTTTTCTGAACATGTTCCCATTTGTCCATGCCCCCTTCTAAAATGTAACATCTAGAAATTATCAAAACACTCCAGTTTTGTTGTCAGTGCCAAGTAAAAAGTAGACCATTTAGAGGTCTAACTATTAACTGAGAATAATGAGGAATTGCTGTATCTTGGCTGAACTCAAGTACCAGGAAGAGAAAAAAAAAAAAAAAAAACTTAGAAAAAATATCTCCTTTCAGTTGGGTCATAATATTCTGCTTCTGACAGAAAGTGGTCCAAAATAACCACCACTTTTACTAAATTCTGAAGATATAAATATGTTGGTTATTCTGCAAGAAAGCACCAATGCTGAACCCAGGAAGTTCACAGGACAGTCACTGTGAACAGCTGTTTTTCTTGAATTTACAAACAAACCTGTTACTTCTACCAGGGATAAGGGGATTTCTGCTGCATGCCTCCTATATGTTAAGCACAAGTTACTCTATTTAATCCTAACCACACACCTAAGAGTTACAGATTATTGTGTCCATTTTATATATGCTAAACTGAGGGATGGTACAGTATATCAGCATTCACTTATTTATCTTCACAGTGGAGATTGGAGACTTGTGCATACTCATGCAGTAGTAAGGTGCAGAGCCCAAATTCTACCTTAAGTCTGAGGGACCGTCCAAGAGTCCATGTGTTTTCCTTATCAGGTTACCTCATAAGATGTGGTAGGCAGCCTCTAAAATACTCCCCAGTGATTCTCTGCCTCCTGATATTTGTTCCCTTGCGTAATTTCCTCCTTTGGGGTGTAGGCTAAGCCTAGTGATGCCCCTGAAATGAATAGAAATCGGAAAGAGTGATGTAATGTGACTTCCAAAATTAGGTAATAAAGAGACAGTGTCTTCCATCTGGATTACTCCTTCTCTTGCCCTTTTAATCACTCATTCTGAAGAAAGCTGGCTTCCCTCTGGTGAGGGGCCCTGTAAAAAGGCTCACATGGCCAAGAGCTGATGTCTTAACCAGAGCCAGCAAAAACTTGAGACCAGCCAAAAGCCAAATGAGTTGAATGCACATTCTCCTTCAGGGGAGCCTTGAAATGACTATAGTCCCAACCAACACTTTGTAGCCTTTGAGAGAGGCTGAGGCAGAGATACCCAACTAAGCTTTATCTTGATTCCTGACTCATTAGAATTATGAGATAATATATGTGTTATTTTAAAGCTACTAATTTGGGGGGTAATTTGTTACACAGCAATAGGTAACTATACACCATACTAAAGCAAAGTCTGTGGGAAAGAAGCAGAATTGCATGAAATCACCTACACACGTGTCTTTCATCCACCAGGCATCAAATTTGCTCTAAACCTTGTCCCAACTTTGTGCTTATTTCACAGCTGCAATAACCACCTTCCTAATGTTGTTGAGTCTCACTCTATACATACACTGAATTGTCCTGGTTCCAAAACTTGTTTTTCTTAAACATGGTGGAAAGGGTAAACTTCTTATATTTTCCCTTGTTGAGATTGTTAATAAACATGGCTGTTAATGTGTAAATATGTCTCATCTAATGCCTGTTTTATGGGAGACAAACTGAGGCTAGATTGCAAGGCTGTATCATGACTTTTATTCACCAATGTATTGGAATTATGTGTTTTTTTAAGACTGTTGTCATAACTTTTATTCACCAATGTACTTCCAGTTCAGCTCATATGGCAGACATAAATGAGTACTTATAGAGAATACTATCTTACTGGCAACTTAATTGTGTTTAGTATTAAAATTAAAAAATATGAATTGTACCTTTCCTGTTCTCCTTGCCTCTAGGAAACAATGTTGTAAGAAACTGACATATTCAGTTTAGCCAAAAATCCTTGTCATAAGTGTTCCAAAGTGGAGGTCCCATCCCAACTTTCATGTACTAATACATAGTCCTCATGTAGTTCCTATAACTCTTCTTAAGAAGAATAAACAACAAAGGAGGAAATTAACAATAGACTAAATTTAGAATTTAATTAAAACTTAAGAATATGTTATAATTAACAACAGAGGTAAATATTTTGAGCAAGCAAATGTGTGTGCTAGTTGAAATCTCATTATTTAGAAAACAATTCATTGTCATGTATAGGATGTTAACAGATTATGCATGAATGCTAAAAGATACATAAAAATTGAGAAAATTTTGACTAAGAAGAACTTCTTCAAGGGAATGTAAAGCTAACATAATTCCAGTAGACCAGCAAAATTTAGAAAAGTTATTTTTATTTTTGAAGAATAATGATGAGCATTATAAACAAGCATGTTCTCCATTTAAATAAACAGTTCTAGTCTTTTCTTACTGAGATACATACTGCTATTTGTCCCCCAATATCCATGTTCTCTTTATTCCTTAGAGTCTCATTTTTTTACTGGGCCCATGGTTATTTGAAGAAATGGTTACATTTCTCGGCCTTTCTTGCAACTAAGTGTGATCCTCAGTCCTGGCCAATTGGTTCTAAGAAGAAAGTCTGAACAACTATTAGGTAATGTCCTTATAGAAAAAGGGTGTTCCCACCTTCATCTCTTTCTCCTTTCTTCTGATTGATATAAAGGGTGGAGTTCCAAGAACCATCTTTTTTTTTTTCCTAAATCAAGTGCACTTTATTTGAAACTCTCTATATACCACCCAAGAACCATCTTGGAACATGAATTAAACTTTCCAGTTATTAGGGCTCTGTATTACTGGTTTGGTGGAACCCCCAAAATATAAATAATATATCCTTTATTGCCACTATTTCCAACCCCAACTTCCCTCCAGTGAATTAATGCTGAACCATTCCCAGGGAAAGCTACCTCTGATTTTCCACTTCATCTTCTGCAACATACTTCAAAACTGCTGTCCTAGAGGCCTAAAAGATAGTGAGTAACCAAACTACCCATTTAGTGGGTGGGTCTGAATTAAGAAATACTCATTTCAAATCATCTGGGCACATGATTTCTATATTCTAATCAAGGATTTGAACATGATGGCCTGGGAAAAACTCTCTTATGTGTGAAAAGAAAAAAAAACTTTAAAAATATATAATTGAGGGCTTTTTTGGGTAAAACATCTGAACTAAAGTTTAGTCAGACTCTTCAGCACCAAGATGAAAGTTTTCTTTTTAGTGGTATTTAACTTAGGAAAGATGAGCATGATTTTCCAGGGGATTTTTTAGGCTTTTTAACAGTAATAGTTTATAATACAGTGCAAAAACAGAGATAACTAAATAATAGTTTTAGTCTAATTTTGCTGGAAGTCTCTCCCAGAATTTCTAAGTGTTCTTCAAAAAACCTACATTGTTTTCCTTTCCCAATATCTAAAGATTAAATATATGTTGATGATTCTGTTTATCAAGCTTTAATTGTCTTTAATATCCTTTCTATAAATCTCTTGTTTTATACTTAACTTCTACTTTCATAAAATTGGACCTGGATTTGTTCTTATTCTTTTTCTTTATTTTTTCATATGTCTAGAAATTCTATAACAGCCCCATCTCAGGCAGCAAATCCATCTGTCCTCTGATAGAGATTGTGGCACTGTATATGGGACTACTGAGCCAGTCTCTGTGTCTCCTGATATTATTCATCACAGAGTTATGTGCCAGTTTTTGTCTCCTAGGCCTTTTCAGTTTACATTCCTCATTCAAAGAGATGCCAAAAAACTAGCAAGAAAGCATTTATTAACTTGGACAGTGAGACATTACAGAAATGAAGGCACTAGATGGATGAGTATTTATCTTAACTAGGCCCCAGCAGCAAGGCTTGTTCAGATGCCGGCAATTTCTTGGTTTGGTGTTCACACTACTTTCTTCCTCGTTTAGTGTGCTGAGATCCTCAGAAAACTAAAAGACTATGAATGTATTGTACACATGGAACCATTTCTGGGAACAAGTAAGTACAGACAAAGTCATGCATTTTTAAAATAAAATCATGACACAAATCTACGAAAGGAAGAAAGTGCATTCTTGAATGTTTAGTAAATCAAAACACAAGGTTTACTAAGATGCTTTGGGCTTAATTTCTTACCACAAGTTGAGAACTGTATAAAAAAAATGCTTCAAATGGCTTCTGTAGCAGGAATGGAAGCAGAGGAGCAGTGTTAATGTTTTGTGGTTTTGGTGGGCTTCCATGGCTCAGCTTCTACTGATCCTTGTCTAACTGAGAAGCCAGAAGTCCCTTCTCATTGATCCAGTAAGTTCCAGGCTTCCGACACTGTCAGACACTTCTTCCTGGTTAACATTGAGAACAAAGTCATTATTTTTTAATTAGACAATGAAAATCTGTGTATCTTTAGAGATACTGAGGCTCCTTCAAGTGAGAAACAAAACCTTCTTGGACTTTGAGAAGATCTTTGACATCATCTCTGCTTTTCTAGTCTAAGCACATTGGCTGCCTGGAAAGCAAGGGTTAAGCAGCTCTGACAAGGAAATATAGGGAATCCGGTGAAGAATGCTATTTTTTTCCCCCTCTGACTTCTTGTATATCTCCCAGTACCACTATTGAAGGATGTTTGATTTTTAAAAATGCTTTTGTTGGTAATCTTGGAATTTTTTTTTTTTTTTTTTTTTGTTTTTTGCAATGCTTATTTTAGATCTCGTTTCCGTAATCAGGTAATTTGCAGACCTTGTATACTTTGGCTTCAGGGAACTTGAGGGAAAATATTTTTAATTGGTACCAGCAGAAATTTCTGGCATAAGATTTCTTTAGTGTCAAAATTGAAGTATTTCCCAGGAACTTGCAACTAGATTGAAAGCTGATGGAAGACAAGGGCTGAGTCTAATATATTCTTATGTTATCTTATGTACCTGGGTATGTTAGTTATTCATGAAATACGAGTCATATATGAGGAAATTTATTGGTATCAGATTACAACCAGACCTTTTTGAAAGGGTAAATTTAAAAATTGCTTATTACTTGAGCATTCTTATTTAGAATTAGTTTATCATTTATTCATTCATTCATGCATACAACAAAAAGGTACTGACTTCCTCTGATGTAAAAACAAAACAAAATAAACAAAAAAAGGGTATTAATTTAGAGGAGGGACGTTTAAAGAAGATAAGACATAGCCTCACCCTATAGAGTTTTTAATTCAGTTAAAAGGTAATTACTTAGGAGAAAAAAAGAGAAATATACAAATACTATATAAGGCTAGGAATCTATCAAAAAAAATATACTGGAAAAGACAACAGAACAGTTACAAATTTTTGACATTTACATGATATTAAAACTGTAAGTGCATCCCACCTGCATGTTCTAAAATATTGGTATTTGGAATCAAATTTCTAAATGGAGCTGATTAGTTTTGCTTTCAGCCTGATTTAGATGAGATGCTTTAATGTGGAGCAGTAGGGGCTAATTTTGACTTATATACAATTTTACTATAACAAAAACCTACAGAGAGAAAGAGAAAATAAAAACGGGATATGTATAACTACAATAAGAGCTACGGATTCCTCATGGAAGGCAGAGATTCTGTGGCACCAGTTTTCAATAGCTGAGACCCTTTATTATTCCAAAAATGGTGGGCACCACTGCCCATCTCTTCCCCAACTTGTTTGTGGAGGTGACACACACTTATGCACACCATCAGGAAGCTGGAGGTCAGAACCAAGGAAAACCAGCATGTTCCTTTTTTGAGGTTAAGAAACCCCAAGTTTAATGATTTTGGGGTCAATTGACTAATGAATATTTTCTGCCTTAATTGTGGGGGGAAAGGGATTAATTATGAAAAAAATAACAACTGATTCCTCCTATTTTGTCTTTCTTCTTGTGGCCTTTATCGTCATTCACAGCGAAGTTCTTGTAGGCAAGTTAGAAAAGCAGCCTCTTGTGAATGGGGAGGTAAAACATGATATGATATTTATGCATGTAGGTTTGGATAAAATAAAAGATGGAAGTGGAGAAGCATGTCAGTATAGAAGCCCCTCTTCTTGTGCACAAATCAAATTTGGTGTAAGAACATAATCAGCAACAGTGAGGATTCCCAGAAGAAATCACTTTCATTCCCACCATTTCCAATCCCCCTTTTCAGCTCTCTATGAAAATACCCCTAATCTACATTCCAAGATACAAAATATTAGTACATTCATCAAAAATCCCCTCTTGCTTCATGCCATCAGACTGAGGATGGGAAAATGAGCTCAGGGAAATGCTTATGAAATTCTTTGGAATGTAGCTAAATATAGGAAAACATGAATTACACTGCCCCATGTAAGTAGTAATTCACTAGGGAAAAAATGGTGCCTGAAACCACAAAACATTTGATGATTCTTAAATTTGGCAGCAGAATCATGAGATCCTCAGCCCTGATCTTTTTTGGAGAAATCACTATTACTGACATGAGAGTTAAACATCAGTTCCCTCAAGTTATCATGCAAGATTTTTCCTAAACTTAATGTGGCCCAATTAAATATCTCATTTTCAGAACTTTGAATTAATGTCAGTCACATACAGCAAGAAGATAGATAACATACCAGAAGTGATGAGAAGAAAGAAAGTTATTAAAAGATATGTACTCTGCAAAGTGTAAGATCTCTCTTTTCCTTCCTCTTTCCTTTCCACTATCCATTATGATATAAAGGAGCATAATAGTGTGTGTGTGTGTGTGTGTGTGTGTAACAGGAAAAATAACAAAGTTCTCCTTTATACTTTCACACTTAGATAAAAGTCTGCCTTCATGTTGGGTTTTATGTATATTTTACATACATAGAAACTGCACATTTTGTTTCTTCAGAGAATTAAAACATTCATAAAAGCAGGTGCTATATCAATCCTATTAGCTTATACACACTTCTGCACCCTGCCCTGTGCACAACAGTATGGCCAAATGGTTACTAATTATGTAGTATCTAAAGGATCTAGAAGAAAAGCAGCCCATTTTCAAATCAGGTAGTGAGAAACAGAGTAATATGTGGATGCCAAAGAGGAAAAGAAGACAGGTTGGTAAGCCTGGAGGGGTGTTGTTAGACCACAAAAAGAGAAGAGAGACATGGAAAAACAGCAGGCAGACAATAAAGTAAATTCAAAAAAGATCAGGGAATGTTATTTATAATAAGGGAAGGGATTGTCATGGAGTATTTAGGATTTGGATTGATATAAAAGAGGGTTTGAGCCTTCTAGCTCTAGATTGAATAAAATAAAGGCCTGGAGGTGGAAACAGATTGATGACTGAAGAACCTTCATGCTGGAGAGCAGTGAAAAGGAAGGCTGATTAACCAAGGAGATACCAGATATCAGATGATTGTGGAAGCTAGGCTGAGCAGATTCAACTTGACATGACAAGAAATGAGAAATTATTGACATAGGCTATAGGGAGTTAAAAAAAAAAACTTCAGTTTCTGACATTTACTAGCTATTTGATTTTGGACAATTTATCTAGTCTCTCTGATGCTTAATTTTCTTCTATAGATAAGATAATAATATCTGTAGTACATTGTTGTAAGGATTAAATATGTTTACTTGTGGAAAGCACTTGGCTTATTTAATAGTTACACCACGATTGTTAATTCATTCTTCTTTTCCTCCTTCCTTTAACAGAGTGTTTTGAAAAGGAAGATATGAGGACAATTATTTAGTCAATGAAGAATGTTAGAGATTGAATTTAGTAGAAGTAATCAGCAGACAAAAAATGTAGAAAAGGTAAGTATTTTAATATGCCCAGTGATTAATGGACATTATTTTTAATAATTTAGCATTGTCCCTAAGACAGAACTTGGTCGTAACAACACAAAATAATTCCTGTACTTTTCAACATTAACAGATAGTTCATTTATATAAAGGTGGTCTCTAATCAGTATACCTGTCCTTTGAGAAAACATAATGGCAATATTTGGTTTCATGGATATTTTGAGTGCTATAAATTATCCCTCCCAAGAAACATTCCTGTATTCTTTGAGCCTTCCTTAACAAATCTAGTAAAGAGAACTATTCCTGCTTTTAGCACAAGACATTTCACCATTAAAAGGGTGACCTGCTTTTAATAAATACCAAAGTTATTATTGGCTCTAAATTTTCTCTATGAAATTGAATGAATATTTGTGTGTATGCAAGTTCTGAAACTTAATACAGACTGTAAAATGGTTTAAATCTTCTACAGCTCCACAAATGGTGTCAAGAGAACTCAAAATATATTTCAAAACTTTCACATTGTTATAGCATAACTCTCTATTGTTATACTCTTATTTAACTAGAAGTGGAAATGATAGTAGAATTTAATTCATGGGCTATCTATATTAAAGATTTTTTTTTTTCATTCATGAGAGACAGAGCGAGAGAGAAAGGCAGAGGGAGAAGCAGGCTCCCAAGGAGCAGGGAGCCCGATGCGGGACTCGATCCCAGGACCCTGAGATCATGACCTGAGCCGAAGGCAGACGCTTAACCATCTGAGCCACCCAGGTGCCCGGGCTATCTATATTATAGGTAAGAAAGCTGTTCTCAAAACTCCCATTTTTTGGAAATCTCAGAGTACTGTGGAAAAGAAAATAAGCTTGGCAGTTTTCTTTTACTAAATTGATATATTTTCTGGCACCTACTCAAATGAATTTATACTGAATATTATTGAAAGCAATGCCTTAATTTTCAATTTAACTTTCAGTGGTAGAATTAGCCTCATCTGTCTCTTTTTTTAAAAGAATTGTTTATACATGGAAGGAGAAATATTGAATCTGCCATTGATGTCTTCTTCACACCCCTTTTGGAGAGTCTGATACCAACTTTCCACTAAGTAGATATTGAAATATCCCTGTTCTAGACTCAAAGCCAAGTTCCTTGATTAAGCCTGCACATGTACATGACGCAAGCTGAGGTAACCATATTCTTTCTCTTAGGAATGTAAAAGCAGTACATAGAAACCATATTAACTTAGTGATGGGTGCCAGGCGTGGAAGGTTAGAGAGGCTTGGGGAAGATTTTAGGGCAGCTACACAGGACCATATGAATGCAGTAAAATTAGCTCTGTGAACAGAGAGGCATGAAATAGACGTCCACATAGATGAAGAGTCATGTGGTCCCAGAAAGAAAGAAATCAAGAGATTAGCATCTTCGGTTCTTGAACAACATAACAGTCCATTATTACAGAATCATTTTTGGCTAGCTCAACTTCTCTCCGTTTGGATTTCATGATGTTCCCTTGGTTTTCTACCATAAATCTCATTTACTAAATGTAGCCTGAGAAAGTCTTCTTTTCTTATAGCTACGTGATACCTGAGTAACATAAAGGCATTAAGTGCCTTCCAATATAAGATCTTCCATTTTTAATATACTATAGTATGCTGCAAAATAAATGATACATAGGAAAAATATATAATTTACATAAGAGTCAAAATTTTATATAAAGTCCTATGCACACCTAAGATCTAGGAAATTCCCAGAGATATGAATTATGAGAGTCATGGAAGGGTCAACATATAGTAGACCTGTGTCATTCCTAATAAGATAAACACTGGCCTTGAGGGAAACTTCAGGGTTCATCCATCAATTTATTCCACTATAGACAACACAAGGCAGTCCAAGGTACATTCAAATTTTGGGGCATCCTAGAAATCTTACGACTGAGTCAATTCCAATCTTTGGAATCTCTCTAATCCACACTCCAGTTTAAGAAATCAAGTGTGCCGTTTAAGAAAAGCAAAGAGTGAGCAAAGTTTGTAAATATCATAAAAATGAAAATTACAAGTCGATTTTTTTCAGGATTTTTTTTCTAAAATCAGTAAACTAATAAAAAATTTCTTGAGAGACTTCACAAAATGATAAACAAGGCATACAGCTTCAGCATCATATATTGCACATTATCAAGCACTCATAGATAAATATATTATAATTATTTTGTCTGCTCCAAAATCTCCCAAAACTCTGGAGTTCCTAGTCCTTATGTTTTATCTCCAGATACGACTTAAGCTATTAGAAAAATGTGTACCTTTCACCCATTTGGGAATGAGAGCTTTGTTATTACATTAAAGTCATAAAATCACAAGAGGTCTAGTGGTTACTGAAAATTATTGTGATTGCCTTGTAATAGGAAAATTTCCAAACTTTTCCCTTAATGTGGTTGCAATTTTGAATACTTGGTGTTAGAGAGTCAGTGTGGTAAAGATAGGAAATACTTAAATTTCTTTACTAGAACAAAGACCTGGAGGAAAAGTCTTGAGTTGTGCAAACAATTCATCTTGGTCACCGCTTAGAAGATTTATACAAATGTAGAAACACTAAGAAGAGAATATTTTCCTCATCTTTTGAATGTGAAATATTAGAAGGAAATTTTGGCTGTGTTTTCAAAGAGCAAATAACACTTGTGTGTAAACAATACCAATCCAATAGAGGGAGCTAAATGCACACGGGGATTGAAGAGATGGCAAAGATTATTAGGAGATTGTAGTCAGGCATATATTTTATTACTTAAATCTCAACCTAGCTCTCCCTCAGAAGGACCCACTGATCTGAAAGAGGTTGGATAGTTGACTCAGAAACCTACTGTCATCCTTCCCTCATTACTAAACCTCTACTTTCTCCTCCTTTTCATCCTACTATTCCTTTTGCTTCTCCTGCTTTCTTGATGCAATTTCTCTCTTATTTCATTTCTCCCTTTTCCTACCTGCTAGGTCTGAAAAGGGCTTCCACAGCTATTATTTATTGCCATTATTAGTGGTTAGGCCACAATGTAATTGCTTGTGTGCCAAGTGTCTATATTCCTTTCAATTCCAATTTTTATTCCCAA
The DNA here is from genome assembly GCF_011800145.1 of Mirounga leonina. Lineage (NCBI taxonomy): Eukaryota > Metazoa > Chordata > Mammalia > Carnivora > Phocidae > Mirounga > Mirounga leonina. The sequence goes on along the minus strand of NW_023270807.1, from coordinate 79,721,411 downwards.
TTTGTACTCTATGCTACACTCTCCATGAGTAAAAACTGCAGGGATGAGAAAGGTATCTTAGAGTTACTGGCAATTTAGGCTCTAAGTCAACCAAAGAATTATGGGTGAAATCAAGAATAGCATATATCACAAATTTATTCATATTGCTATTCCACTCAAGTCAAATGGCATATAAATACTTGTAAAGTACTAACGATATATAAAGCAAAAGACATCTTGGGGATTCAGCACATTTTAATTTTCTTAAAGGAAAATAAATATATGCTAGGCTCCTTCAGAGTAAAAAAAAAAAAAGAATGAATATGCTAAAGTTACTGTTCTACTTAAACAAATCCAAATGATTGATAATCAGAGTAGCCTTCCTTAATAATAGGCTATGAATCAAAGATTCCAAAATAAACAACAAAAATATATCTAATGAAAACCATGTTTTTGAGCATGATGTTATACTTCAAATTTCACCTATTTTTGTTCTTTCTATTTTAATAGCACTGAAATTTGGAATACAGCCACCAAAAGAGATGAAAAGATGGCACCTATTCTCAAACAATGTACAATGTATATAAGAATAGGCACTTCTTTTTAAGACAGTTTTTAGTAGAAGTTTACATAGAAACACATGCATGTGCACAAGAATATAGCTTTGGCATCAAAGCAAGTCCTGGATAATGGTAAAGAAGACAGTTATATAGATTTATGTATTGACTGGTATTTTATCATCAATCTCCTTAATGCATTCTTTATCCTCCCATCCCCACCCCAAGGGATTTTATTATTATCAAGGAATTGCAAAATCCAGAGTGAGAGAAGCACAGCCATTATTGAAAGCATTTTACTCACTACCCTCTGGATAAAGGCAGAGAATGAACTGTTACATATACAATTTAAGTAGATTTTAATGGAGGTAATGGGATCCAAGAGTGGCAAAAACTTAGAAGTGTCTTTTAATCATCAGAGACAAGGTGAGTTGGTTATCATAATAATCTTCATGGCTAGATCAGTACTCAGAAAAATTTCAACTACAGGGATCATTGGCAGTAGTTAATTGATCATTGAAATTCTAGGAATAAATATAAAGCCTGTCTTCAGTTCATCAAAATGGAGAGTTGTATCCCCTTAATCCAGTTTCATGACTTGATCCAGTTTGTAAACCCAGAATCCCTTAAAAGATGGGTAGGCCAGATACATTTGAGGAAAAATCCACTTTGTGTGTTGTACTCTTCTTTTTTTTAACTTTATTGAGAAGTAATTGACAAATAAAATTGTATATACTTAAAGTGTACAACATGATGATTTGATATACATGTACATTATGAAATGATTACCAAGATTAAAATAATTAAAACATCCATCACATCTCACATAGCTCTGTGTGTGTCTGCATATTTCTGTGTGTATGTGTGTGTGTGGTGAGAACACTTAAGATCTACTTTTAGAAACTTCCAAGTGTACAATACCATATTATTAACTAAAGTTACCATGCTGTACATTAGATCCTCAAAGGTTATTCTTTTTTTTTTTTTTAAATTTCATTTATTTACTTGAGAGACAGAGAATGAGAGACAGAGAGCATGAGAGGGAGGAGGGTCAGAGGGAGAAGCAGACTCCCTGCCGAGCAGGGAGCCCGATGCGGAACTCGATCCCAGGACTCCAGGATCATGACCTGAGCCGAAGGCAATCGCTTAACCAACTGAGCCACCCACGCCCCCTCTCAAAAGTTATTCTTACAACTTAAAGTTGTATCTGCTGACTTACATACCTACATTTCCCCATTTCTCCCTTCCTCCAGCTAGGCAACCACCATTTTATTCTCTGTTTCTATGAAACTTAAAAAATTATTTTAGATTCCACTTCTAAATGTTACTATACAGCATTTGTCTTTCTTTGTCTGGCTTATTTCACTAAACATAATGCCCTCCAGTTTCATTCACATTGTCACAAATGACAGAATTTCCTATATTGCTCTTGGAAATACTGATTTCATTTCTTTCAGATATATGCCCAGGATTGTGACTGTTGGATCATATGGTAGTTCTATTTTTAATTTTTTGAGGAACCACTGTACTTTTCCATAATGGCATAATGGTACAAATACCGATTTATATCCCCACCAACAGGGTAGAAGTGTTCTCTTTTCTCCAAATCCTCACTGACATTTGTTATCTTTTGTCTAACTCGTGTAATATCTTCTTGTGGTTTTAATTAGCAATCTTGAGCACCTTCTTATGTACCTCTTGGCCATGTCTACATCTTTTTTGTAAAAAATGTCTATTCAAGCCATTTGCCCACTTCGTTTATTTATTTATTTATTTATTTATTTATTTATTTATTTAAATTTTATTTTATTATGTTATGTTAATCACCATACATTACATTAGTTTTTGATGTAGTGTTCCATGATTCATTGTTTGCGTATAACACCCAGTGCTCCATTCAATATGTGCCCTCTTTAATACCCATCACCAGGCTAACCCATCCCTCCACCCCCCGCCCCTCTAGAACCCTCAGTTTGTTTCTCAGAGTCCATAGTCTCTCATGGTTCGTCTCCCCCTCTGATTTCCCCCCTTTCATTTTTCCCTTCCTACTGTCCATCAACAGATGAATGGATAAAGAAGAGGTGGTATATATATACAATGGAATATTATGCAGCCATCAAAAAAAACCCCCACAAAATCTTGCCATTTGCAACGACGTGGATGGAACTAGAGGGTATTATGCTAAGTGAAATAAATCAATCAGAGAAAGACATATATCATATGATCTCACTGATATGAGGAATTCTTAATCTCAGGAAACAAACTGAGGGTTGCTGGAGTGGTGGGGGGTGGGAGGGATAGTGTGGCTGGGTGATAGATATTGGGGAGGGTATGTGCTATGGTGAGCGCTGTGAATTGTGTAAGACTGATGAATCACAAACCTGTACCTCTGAAACAAATAATACATTATATGTTAAAAAAAAAAAAAGAAGACATTTGCCCACTTATAATTGGATTATTTGCTTTTTTCTATTGAGTTGTATGAGCTCTTTCCATATTTTGGGTACTAAGTCCTTTTCAGATACACAGTTTGCAAGTATTTTCTCCCATTCTGTAGATTTACTTTTTACTCTGCTGGTTGTTTCCATTGCTATGCAGAAGTGTTTCCAAGTTTGATGTAGACCCACTTGTCTATTTTTGCTTTGTTTCCCATGCTTTTGGTGTCAAAATCAAAAAACCATTGCCAAGACAAATGTCAAGTTTACACCCTATGTTTTCTTTGAGGAATTTTACAGTTTCAGGTCTTGCATTTAAGTCTTTAATTCAATTTGAGTTAATTTTTTTGAGTGATATTAGATAAAGATTCCTTAATTCTTTTGCATGTGGATAACCAGTTTTCCAAACATCATTTTTTGGAGACTAAACTTTCTCAGTTGTGTGTTCCTGGGGCCTTGTCAAACATTAGTCGACTATATATGTGTGGATTTGTTTCTTAGCTCTCTATTCTGTTCCATTGATTTATGTGCCTATTTTTATGCCAGTACTTTACAGCTTTAGTTATTCTAACTTTGTTATATAGTTCGATTGGGAAGTGTGATGTCTCCAGCTTTGTTCTCCTTTCTTAAGATTGCTTTGGCTATTTAGGGTATCTTGTGGTTCCACACAAATTGAGGATACTTCTTTCTATTTCTTTGAAAAATACCATTAGAATTTTGGTAAGGACTGCATTGAATCTGTAGATCACTTTAGGTAGTATGGACATTTTCACCATATTAACTCTTCTAATCCAAGAACATGTAATATCTTTCCACTTACTTGTGTGCATTCATCTTTATCTCTTTGGCTGGCTTTCTTCCACATGCCAGGCAGATTCCTACTTTTTCTCACTCTTATTTGGACTCCACTCTCTACCTCTAGCTAAATTACACTCATCTTTAAAAGTACACTTAAGTTCTATCTCTTCCGTCAACCTTCTAATTACTCCAACTCACAATGTCTATGCTCTTCAGAAGCCCTTTTCCTCTTGTATTTTCTGAAGTTGTCCCATGCTTTTCAAATTTGGCCAGGTTGATAACGAACTGGTAATCTAGAGATTTTTAGAAACCACATGATACACTTATATACTTTCATGGAAATTATTTTTTTCTAAGACTCTGAGAGCATAAAAACAATAGAAAAAAATGGACATATTGTAGACTAAAAAAATCACATGATATTTAAAGATAAACCTGGGATTTTGAAGATATTTCATTTTACATAGTGGTCATTTCTGGTCACATTCCCTGAAGGTGTCTCTTCTGCTTCATTTGTAAAAGTTCAATAAACATTTGTTGAATGCTGGGATTATTTTTCCTCTTTTGTTCTTGTCTGCAGGAAGTTCCATTTCTATTCCTTTTTCAACAGTACTCTGGAACCCTAGAATCTCTGCAGGGTTGTAGAATGCTAATATGAGAGGGGTGAAAATAACTATCATGAATAATATGAGAAAAAGTAAGGAAATGTCTACTATCGAAACCTCATTAAAAAACCAAGTAAGTGCTTTATATTATATTAAAGCATATGAAAATGTCATATTTGTTGGTAAAAAATGGGAAATCATCAGTGATTTTATATGGTTCAACCCAATGGTGTTCTCTTTTCATAATGCCTGAAATCTGACAGAAACTTTAATAAAAGAAAACTAGGTGTGTCAAGTCTATGAATCTCTCTCTCAGACACACACTCAATTTCTTTCATACTTTCTTTCTCTTCTCCCTCTCCCCTTTCCTCTATTTTATTTCTGCATTACAAATTTCCCAGTTTCATCAATCAACCATCAGCCAGCATAAATTGTGGGGTTTCATTTTCCATTCTAATATACTAATAATGTGCCGTCTATGATGATGGAGCTCAAATTTCTGACATTTGCTGGCTGAACACTTTGGCTTACCATTAACTTAGTTTCAATTGCACCACAGTTGTTTTCTGACCAAATCCAATTTTGATATCAGGTCCTCTAAGATAACACTATGAATATTACCCCTTTCTATAATTAAACAATTGTTCATTAATGTGATTCACATACTGAGGCAAGGCAAGGACTCATGGTGTGACTCATCATGAATGTCCTTACTATAATTTATTAAACTACTTTTCTACACATTTAATATTAAAATAGAAGATATCCTTGCAGTTCATTCCACCAACCATGAAAAAATAGCTTAAATTTGCTGACAGACATTTTTTCAAAACATTTAATACTTTTAAGTCCAAGTGAAATATTTTTCTATAATGTTTTTTCAGCATTTATAGTACACATGAAAGAGTCTTTCTCAGATAAGGTCTATATATTTTTTCCTAATACAATGCACTCACAATTTTTCAAATTAAGCAATATCATGACATGCCAAATCATATGACAGTACTGTTATTTTTAGACTTTTTATCAAGATAATTACAGATTTATTAAAATCCTCATTGATTAAAAATTCTCATTATGCACACTTTTTAAAAAGTTTTTAATTCAAAAATTTAGCAAAAGGAATCATAAGCTTAAAACTAACCTTAAAGAAATTAGGGGGTGGGATGTTTGAGTGTGGGTCAGAGTTACAGGAGGCTCCAAAAATCCTGTTATCTATTTATTCTATAGTATAGTAATATATTTAGATAAGAAAAAAAAAAGCTTGGTACATTTTATGTTATGCAAATATAATTTGGTACATTTTATGTTATGCAAATATAAATTATTTGGTACATTTTATGTTATGCAAATATAAATTATTATTATTTAGCTTAAAAGGTATATCTATATAAAATGATATGATAAATTAGTTCACATAATTATTATTTAAAGGAACAGTACACAACCAAATTTAGGGTGTCAAAACTTTCTTTTCTTTTCTTTTCTTCCTTTTTTATCCAACTGAGTAAATTTGAAGATCTAGTTAGCTTTACTAAACAATTCATAAATCAGGCATCATCCTATCTAGCAAGCAGAGGGGAGCCCCCAAGAAGTTTTTTTCTTAAATTTATTTTGGCACTCCCATAATAATCTGAGATTAGCAAAATTAACATATTTTTTAAGCATTTACTATTTTCGCATGCCTTTCTGGAAAATCACTTGCTGAATTTTAGAAGCTGTGTGCATTTTACACATTTGGAAACCTGACTATTTTGTGTGCATAACCAACCCCAATTTTTTATCTTTTTAAGAATTGTCTATGTCTAAAACAAATTGTCTAAAGATTTATCTTAAGAAAACATGAATGCCAATCACAACTGACAATTGACCAGGAAGAAACTAGATTCCCATTTACTTCCCAAAAGCCCACCATGACTTTTCAATAATTTTAAGTGACCAACAGATCTAGGAAAATTTGGTTTGTGAAAAAAATAAGTCAGTTTGATACCATGAGGAAAACTTTTGTCTTAAAAGTGTTGACAGAGGGAAGAAAACTGATGTTAAAATTTAACGAAGCCAAATCCTGAGAGAGCACGGTCAGGAGATAAAGATTGGAAGACTCAGCATATAATACTAGGGAGAAAAATGTCTTATTTTAAAAGCTAAATTAGCTTATTTAAATAATTAAGTCAACTGTTATGCCTAAACATATAACAAACACTATTTTAATGATGAATAACCTTAGAATATTAAACATAATTTTCTTCTGTTTTAAATATTATTTTAGAGTGCTTTGTACCTTAAGTCACAGAATCTTCACAACACATTTAAAATCTTTGTATGAAGTGGAATGGGTTTTCTAGAATGCTTAATTGTCCATATGTAAAAGAGAATACAAAGAAAGATGATAGACTATCTTTCAAACTTTTAATAAATTTCACATAATGAAGTCTAGCTCTCGATAAGAACACATACACATTCAAATAAGAAGGTTGAGAGAAGTAATATTGTAAATTTCAATATTATTCATCAATATTTATTTTTTATGCATTACTTCATTTAATTGAAGTAGAGTAGTAGCTTCTATTACAAGTCTATACATTACTTTTGACCACATTTCAGTTTTAATAGCTATTAATTCTTATTCATTCTTAAGTGATTTATTATATATTATGTATCTATTTCTATTTTGCTTAAAACTTTTCTTCAAGCTTTATCCATATGAATGAATAAACAATCATCTACAGAAAGATTAAATTTTTAAAAAGAACAGGAGAGATTGGAAGAAACCCAGTTTCAAGAGAGGAACTTCAAAGATAGCATTTTTATAACATTTTATTATTTATTTCTTTTAGGATAAGACCAGTTAGTTAATTTAACAATTTCCTGATCTTTCTCTTATTTTTATTCCTTCTTTTCCTCTGTCTTTATTCATTAATTGTGTTTCTTAGTAACAAGCCTTTGCTGTATAATAATTTTCAAGTTTGCTACAAACTTTGCTATAATTTCCTAGTAATCTGAGAAGACAACCACAGCTGCAATTTTGAGGCAGACAGTGATTCCTGATACTGGCAGTTTTCCTGAAAAGAAAAAGGAAATATAACTACTCCCACAAGTTTACCACAAATAGTAAGCTTGTGGCAAATTCTAAAATTTGCATACAATTATCATTAAGTTGAACAAAAGCACCATTATCCCTAACAATAGCTGTCTTCAGCTGTTAAAAGAAGCAAATTCACTTTAGCTGTATAACATTTTATGAAGTATATTAATGCGAAGCTTTTAATGGAAATCAAGATTTAAGCCCAGTATTTCTCAAACTGGGGTCTGTGGTTCCCTCAGAGAAATGTAAATACATTCTCAGGGCCCATGAGTACTCAAGTTTGAGAGCCACTAATTTAAATCAGTTAATTAAAAATACTAATATTTACAAGATTTCTTAAAATTACATCCTCTTAAGGACAATTAATATTTAGTGTTCTACAATACCAACAACATGCTTAGCCAGAACTTAAATGTTAGTAATTTAAATGATAAAACTGTATGTTCAACATTTTGGGGACTGCTTAAAGTTGTGTTTTTAACTTGTGAGTGATTTCTAACAAAGTGGAGCAATGAAGTAAAACTAGGTATTTGAGCCAATCTTTATCTTGAAAAACTACTGATCCGAAGTAAAAAAAAATGCCTAAAGACTAAATACACAAGGATAAAAAATATATCACCAAGAAGAATATGAAAGGTGACATCAGCAAGATGGCAGAATTGGATGTCCCAGCCCACACACCTCATAGAAATACTGATTTAACAATGATAGATGGACCAAAATATCTTTATGAGGGATACAGATTTCTGTTAAGAAGTTTCAGTTCCCCAGATGAGCACAACGTCAAGAATAGCTGAAATGAAATGGGTAAGACAAGGAATTTTACTTTAACTGCATCAGTTCCTCCCACAAGCCAGCACAGCTCAGCACCAAGAGATATCAATCTGATCCAAAATTTCTCCCTTGGGGAAGAGAGTGGAGTGTGCATCCAACATCCCAGGCCTTTCAGTCAACTGGCTAGGTACTGGTTTATGTCTTGCCTCACACAGATCCCTGACAGAATTGGCAAGATCTAGATGTCTGAGGCAGCAAAAAATACAGAAAAGGAAAGAGTGGCTTACTGCCACCAGCAGGAATCTGTGAAATTTGGAGAAGATGCACAACATTAAGAATTTTCCCCCATTGAGTGAGAGGAGTGAAGTGTGAGTATCCATAGAAAAGGCTTGAAAGTCTCCCAGAATCTAGCCAGGCTGAGTGGTGAAGGTCTTTCTGTGTTAAGGCAGCCCTTAAATATAGGCAGAGGTGGTTGTTTCTTCATATGTCCAGACACCAACACAAAGCTACAAGGAAAATGAAGAATCTGGAAATGTGATACATCCGAAGGAATAAAATAAACCTCCAAGAATCGACCTTAACAAAATGGAAATCTATGAATAGCCTGATAAAGAATCCAAAATAATTGCCTTAAAGTAGTTCAGTAAAATACAAGAGAACACAGACAAATGAAATTAGGAAATAATATATCAACAAAATAATAATATCAACAAATAAAGAGGAAACATAAAAAAGGGCAAAGTAGACATTCTGGAGCTAAAGAATATAATAATTGAACTGAAAAGTTCAATAACTTCAACAGTAGGCTAGATGAAGCAGCAGAAGAAAACCTGAAGACAATTTATTTGAAATTACCCAGAGAACAAAAAGAAAGAAAAAGAGTGAAGAAAGCCTCCTGAATGTATAAGAAACCATGAAGAAATCAATGCATTCATTCTGAGAGTCCCAGAAGAAAAGAGAAAGAATGGGACAGAAGGATTATTTAGTAATAATAGTTGAAAAATGAAAAATGTTCAAATCTGAGGAGGATCCTCCATCCAGAATAATGAATCCCAAAAGATTCCAAATAGGGTGAACTCAAATAAATCAACAACAGAACACATAATGAAACTGTCAAAAGTCACAGGTAAAGAGAGAATTTTGAAAGCAGGGAGAGAAAAGTAACTCATCACATACAAGGGAAACCCCATAAGACTATCAGTGGATTTTAAAACAAAAACTGTACAAAAGGAAATGGGATAACCTATTCTAAGTGCTGAAAAACAAAAAAAACTGCCAAGAACATTATACCAAACAAAGCTGTCCCTCAAAAATGAAGGAGAAATAAATACTTCCCCAGAAAAACAAAAGCTGAGGGATCTCATCACCACTAGATCTGCCTTACAAGCAATGTTAAAGTTAGTTCTCTGAATTGAAATGAAAGAACACTAACGAGCATCATGAAAGACAATGAAAGTATGAAACTCACATATAAAAGTAGATATATAAAGAATGCGGTAATCCTGTAATGATAATATGTAAATCACTTTAATTTTAGTATAAAACTTAAAACAAAATAATAACTATAAAAAATTGTTATTGAATACACAATATAAAAGATGTAAGTTGTGACATTAATAACAGAAAGTGTGGGGGGTATAAAAGTGTAGCATTTTTGTACGCAATTGAAGTTAAGTTGTTATCATCTTCAAATAGACTGCTAAAATTGTAACATGTAAGCTAATGATAACTGCAAAGAAAATACCTATAGAAGATACACAAAAGAAAAAGGTAAAGGAATCAAAGCATATCACTACAAAAAATCGTGAAACAAACAAACAAAAAGATGGAAAGAGAGGAAAATAGGAACAAAAGAACTAAAAGGCAAACAGGAAAAAATTAACAAGGTGGCTAAGTAAGTACTCCCTTATCAATAATTACTCTAAACACAAATAGTTTAAATTCTTGAATCAAAAGACATAGAGTGGCTGAAATGAATAAAAGAATAAGACTCAACATATTCTGTTTACAAGAGATTCACTTTAGATTTAAGGACATACATAGAATGAAAATAAAGGGATGGAAAGAAATGTTCCATGCAAATGGTAACTAAGAGAAAACAAGGCTGGCTATACTTACATCAGACAAAGTAGACTTTAAGTAAAAAACTGACAAAATAGACTACGTAAAAAACCATTTAAAAAGCTCAGGAAGGACATTATATAATGATAAAATGATCAAGTCATCAAGAAAATATAACAATTATAAATACATATGCATCCAACATCAGAGCACCTAAGATATAAAGCAAGCATTGACAGAACTGAAAGGAGAAATAGACAGCAATTACAATAACAGTAGGAGACTTTAATACTCCACTTTTACAAATGGATAGACCATATATAGAATATAGAAAGTACATAACATAAATTCAATAATCAATATTGTACAACACAATAGGCCAAATGTACCTCATAGACATATATAGAACATCCACCCAACAGCAGCAGAGTAAACATTCCTCTCAAGCACACATGGGACATTTTCCAAGATAGATCACATAATAGGTCACAAAAGAAGTCTTAACAAATTTTAAAAGATTGAAATCACACCAAGTTTCTTTTCCAAGTACAGTGGAATAAAACTAGAAATCAACAATAGAAGGAAAATTGAAAAATTCATATATATGTAGAAATTAACACATTCTTAAAAAGTCAACTTTTTAAAATTGCAGTTCTAGAGATACTTGAGAGTAGAAGGCAATATTCAAAGAGTTAATGACAGAATTTTTTAGAATTGAAGAATAACATAATTCCTCAGATTAAAAAAATAAAATGATTCTCATACATAATAAAAATTAACCCAAACTATATCAGCTATCTTAAGCTAAATTACACTGCAGTAACAAATTACCAAAAAATCTTAGTATTTTATTACAACAACAGTATATTTTTTCACTCAAGTTATATATCCATTATAAGTTTACTGTGCCTCAGGTTCATGTGTGCACTCCAAAATCCTAATAATTAATGGGCATCTCTTCTCTGGGACACTGTGGGTCTTGTTGCACAGGGTAAAGAGAATAGTGTGAAAGCATAAATGTCTCTTAAAGCTTCCACTAGGGTATTACTCATGTAATTTCTGCTCCTATTTTACTGGTTGAAACAAGTCACATGGCTAATATTGATATCAATGGGACAAGGTTGTATAATCTTTCCACATCAATATGATCTGGCATATTCTCATCAAGATTGTATTAATTAGTATCTAATTGGTAAACAGAAACAACTCTAAGTATTTCAAGCAGCAGTACATAATATAGAGAATTATTTACAGTGTGTTAGAAGGGCTAGAAGAGCAAAAGGGAAAGTAGTGTTATCTAAGTGTTGCTGTTTCTGTGGCTGTTGGAAAAGCTAACACAACCATATTGCAGGAATCCAACAGCTCACACTCTTATGGGCACTGAAATATCTGGGAGCCACATCCCCACGGTTGTTGCTGCTATATCCATGCTACTATTGTGGCCTGCTACTCTTACTACTAGAGATTACCTGCTGAAGCGCCTCAACAGAAGATTTCATTACAGGAACCAGAAGTCTGAGGTGCTGACATTGATAGAATATTGCTGCTGACACTGCCAGGACCAGAAACAGAAAAAGGGAAATCAAAGACAAGGTGGATATCATAAAAGCAACCAGAGAGAAAAGACACACAAGGAACAATTAGATGAGAGAAGATTGCTGAGAACCACAATGGAAGCTAGAGACAATGCAATAACATCTTTAAAGTGCCAAGGAAATATAAATGTTAACTTAGAATTCTATGTAGCTAAACTCATCCAAATGTGAAGCTTAAATAAATATATTATCAGAAAAACAAAGACTAAGCTAATTAAATTTCAAAGTCCTCACTGAAAGAACCACTATAGAATGAATTTTGGTAAGAAGTAAAACCAGAAGGAAGATTACAAAAAGAAATTTGAAAAAATATCAGCAAATCTAAACATGATCTAAACATGATTTAACTGTAAATGCAACAATAAAAGTCACTATGGGTAGGTTAAAAACAAGCCGGAACTAAAATATAAGACAACATACTCAGGAGATGGAAAAGAATGATGAGGATAACTGAGACTAAAGCATATTTAGTATATTGTATATATAGAAGGATACAGATATCAATTATTTTGTAACCAATAGTTAAACCAGTTTTTAAAAAATTAAGAATAACAAGTGAAGAGCCAAAACTAAATGTACAGTTAATGTACAGTTTCAAAATCAACAGAGGAAGAAAAGTAGGTGGGATTACCATTTTATAGAAATTAGGATAGTAGGAGAAAAGATATAAATTTAGTTGTGTTTTGCTGTTTATAACCCACAACAGTGGCTTAAAACAGATTATTTTTCTCACATAACAAGAAAACAAGAGATAGGTAGCTGCTAAATTCTGTTCTAAGGCTAACAATGTCTCTGTTGTTCCTTTGGTTACAAGATAACTGCTATAGCTACAGCCAGCACATCTGCTTTCCAGGAGGGAAAAAGAGAAAGGAAAAGGTATGACACTGTGCTAGAGAACCAAAAGTCCCACAGCAGTCTTCCCTCTATATATCTTTGGCCAAACTGTGTCACATGCCTATGCAGTCTTTAGAAACCTTTCCAAACAACTTAACTTATTTTAAGTGGTTTTCCTTTCCTTTTTTTTTTTTTTAATGTGATACCACATTTTTTAACAATACCAAAAGAAAATAAAACCCAGCCAATGACAGAAGAGATTTAAAAAGGAAATTGTAAAGCAATCTCACTTATAAACATAACTGTATCACAATGTAGAAATAAATCAAATTCTATCAGTAATCACAATAAATATAAATGGATTAAATTCAGCAGTTAAAGTTTTAAAAATATCCAGCTTAATTTTCCTTAACACAAGGTAACATAACAACAAAAAGTCTAACTAGTGAAGCTCCATTAATATCAAGTACAAAAGACTTCAATGTAAAAATAATCATGAGATAGAGTTATTGCATATTTACAAAAGTAACCAATCAAATTAATGATAGAGCTCCCATAAACTTTCAAAATTATCCCCAAATAAAACTAAATTTGCCACAATTACAAGGAAAATTTTTAAATCTACAATGAGAGTAGAAAATGTTAACACATATCTTAGAAAGTAATATATAAATCAGATAAAGCATTAGTAAACAATATACAAATAACAAGTTTGGCAAAAGTATTTAAATTCCCTAAGTCTCACTTTTTTCATCTGGCCAGTGAAGACAGTAATGGCACCTATCTCAGAAGACTTTTGTGAGGTTTAATAGAATTGAGATGTAAATTGCTGAGTACAATGTTTGGACATCAGACAGGCTCAGTAGAGAAATCCAGCAGAAGATACTTTTGGAAGAGTGCTATTAGTAGAATTAGCAAGAGTTGTAGCAGCAGTAGCTATAGTGATATCATCTACTCTCACATTTTTTCCAAATGCTCATAAAAAATCACAAAAACTAAGAGATGGTAGAATTACTAAATTTCATCAGCCTATATTTCTATTTGCATTAAATAGATAAGCATTAAAATGTAATCACATTAAGTCTGTAAGCAGAAATTTGACTTCCTAACCTTTCCTTACACATATTTTTATGAGAAAAATTTTATGTAATAATCTTTTTAAAAATATTAACATGGTAACCATAGATTTTTAAAGGAATAAAAAATAAATGTAACATTGAAAATATTTCCATGTTCCTCTAACTTTCCCCTAAATATAAAAAATAAAGTATTTGCATGGAATGAAAATTTACAGAAATTTCACATTCTGATTTAATACTCACTGTCATATTCCTTGAGGATTCTAGCATCCCACTTGCAAGTTGTCTTCCCACCATGATTGCTGCTACTTACTATCCTTGGTAAATCCAGCATTCGTAGGAAGGACCCATTTAACAAAATCATCTCTTGCTCATCTGAATTCCATTGTTGTTTTTCTTCCCCTGTCCTACCACCCATTAACAAATGCCTACTCTCTCCCTATTTTTTTTTTCTACTCTCTCCCTATTTTACTTACCCTAAGGAACTTACAGCCTCATCTTTTTATTCTGAACTCAAAATGTGTTTCCATACCCATTCTTCTTTCAATTCTCAGGAAAAGAGCTGGCAACTCCTTCTTCCCAGAGAGAAACCAAGTCTTAGTATTACCTAGAATTATGTAACTCGATCTTAATGATTACTGTTCCAAGTGTAGTTACAAATAGAGGTTCTCAGTTCCTGAAGTTGAGACTTATTATTTGTCCTTGAGCAAATAATTTCACCTCTGTTCTTGTCAGTTTTTCTACTCCTTTGTAATCTTATCTCCTTTATAATCTTACTTCTCTTTCTTGTGTTTATCTTCTTTCATAAAAAATTTCCTCACCACTTTCGCCCTCAAGATCTTGCCTCTTTCTGAACTACAGTATATGTTGACTGTAGTTCACCTTTGCTATCAATTACATATTGCCTTGTAATATTATTCATATTTGGATATGTCTAAGTTCATTAGCTTTTAGATAGCATGATGTCATTTAGTTCTCCTACTGGGCCTAAACCAGAGCTTTACACATGGTGAATAAAACAAAATTTACAAAAAAAAAAAGTTATAAATAATTGCTTTCCAACTTATGATTAACTGTATGCAATAAAATGAATTGATTATAAGTTAAATCCTAATTTAATTTCCTTAGATGTAAGCACAATATGGTGTTTTTCTATTTTTTTATTGCCTTTTGTTTGTCTTTTTATACCCCATTCTTATTATGTAAGGAAGGAAATATGTCACCATCATTGAGCACTTCCATCACTCCTACTGCTGTTTCTTTTACTCCTCTTGTATATTATCAGTGGTTTTTGATAATGTGTTCTTTACCTCTGGATTTCTGTTACTGTTTAGTTCTCTTCCTTTTTCAATATTGTTTTGGTAATCTGTGACATACAAAACACTAAAGATATTTATAAATTTTATAAGTTCATTATATTATTTTATTCAAAATTTGCTGTTTTTGAATACACAAATCAGAAGTAACATTTTTTGATGAGAATAAAAAGTAAATTCTTTTTAAAATAGAAGAAGTTAAGTTTTTTTATCTCATATAAGCTGTTGGCAATCAACAGATGAAGTTCTATGTCTTAGTTCCAAAGGCTAAACTTAGTAAGTTTAAAGTTTAAAAGTCTTAATAAGTGACAAATATCTGTATAAATTAAATAGCAAGTCAAGTGCAAGGAAAACCAATTGAGTCACAGCATATCTAAGTGTAAGAGTGAATGAAGTCATAGCATACATAAGTAATCACATGCTATAATCTTTTGTTTTATTTTATTTAAAACATATTTTTGTTCATTTTGAAAAAAAAAAAAAGTCAAACCAGACTACTGAGAACCAGTGAATTTAAAATTCACTTATGAGTAATGAGTGCCATGAAAATCCAGCAATAAGAAGACCACATTTCCCAATCTCCTTTTGAGTTTGTGTGTTAGGGATCTCTGCTTGAGAGCTTTATGAGTCATCAATAAGCAAAGATTGGTAGTTTATAAAACCAGAGCTGCAGGACCCTCTTGAGGTCAGTTAGAACAACTTGTGGTAGGATGCTTTTAGGACTAAGAAACTTAGAAATAAAAATATAGGGTGCCTGGGTGGCTCAGTTGGTTAAGTGACTGCCTTCGGCTCAGGTCATGATCCTGGAGTCCCGGGATCGAGTCCCGCATCGGGCTCCCTGCTCGGCAGGGAGTCTGCTTCTCCCTCAGACCCTCCCCACTCTCACGTGCTCTCTTTCTCATTCTCTCTGTCTCAAATAAATAAATAAAATCTTTAAAAAAAAAATAAAGAAATAAAAATATAAATAATATAACTGAAATTAAGAACACCTTTCATGTGTTAAACAGAAGATAGATATAACCCATTGATCTGAAGAAAATATCAGAAATACAGTTTAGAAACAGATATGGAAGATATGATAGGGAGATAAAGAGATATGGCATTAGAATGAGAAGATCCAACATACATCTAGTTAGAATTCATAATGAATCCACAAATTCAGGAAAACTGATGAATATCAAACAGGATAAATTCCAAGATAGTTGATCTCAACTTTTAAAAATCTACCTGTGTTCTGTGTGCAAGTGACATTTTTGAACTAGGAATACAACAAGATAGATAAACAATAAAGGAAGAAGACATATCAAGCATATACTAACCAAACAGAACTAATGGAGCTTTGTTAGTATTTTTTTTTTTTAATTTGGAGTAAAAATCATTACTAGAAATAAATAAGGTTAGCACATAATGATAAAGGTTTTAATTATAAATTGAAGAACTTATGACAATTCTATACCTTCATATGCTTAAATAATATAGCCTTAAAATACCAAAATGGATTTTTCAGAATTAGGAAAATATATAAGTTCATGATCATATTGAATAGTTTAACATACCTTTTTCAGTAAATTACTGGAAAAGCAGACAAAAATTCATTAAGAAACAGAAGATTTGAATAACATGATTAGTAAGCTTGATCCACTGGAATTATATTTAAAATACTGTACCCAACCACTGTAGATTTCATATTTTTTTTCCAAGCACATATGAATGCATTTTTAAAAGTTGAGCACAAAATAGGCCACAGGTCCACTTTTAATTACTTTCAAAGGATAAGTATAATATATACTGTAGAATATAGAATATTATATATAATATAATGTCTTCTTATATACCACATAATACCTACTACTATAATATATATTATATTGTGTAATTAAGGTAGAAAATAATAATAAAGTGATGAGTAGAAAATCTTAAATTTGGAAATTGAGCAAAACATTTCTAAATAAGAGTAAGGACAGAAGAAATTATAAATTTTCATGGAAATTAGAAAATATCTGAAACTATTTTATTAATAAATAGAACATTAAAAACACCACAAATTAAAACATCTGGGCTCAGCTAAAGAAGTGCTTAAGACAAATATATATATATAGAGAGAGAGACTCATGTCTAACAGAAAAGAATGAGAGCTGAAAATTAAGCATTCAAATAAATAAATTTAAAATAGAAAAAGTAATAAATAAAAAGTAGTAGAAGGAAGTAAATAATAAAGATAAGAGGAGGTATTAATAAAATATAAAAATAAAACCATAGATTTTTCCCTGGTAAAATTAATAAAACTCTGGGAAAACCAATCAAGGAAAATAAAAAGAAGAGTGCAGACATGCATGCACATCCACACACAAAATAATGGACATAAAAAATGAGAAATAGTAACTACAGCTGAGAAACAGGTAATAGAATACTATAAACAGATTTTGGCAGTAAATTTTGGAAACTTGGATAAGAGGCTCAAATTCCTAGAAAAATATAATTTATCAAATTGACTCAAGTGGAAATAGAAAACACAAACAATTGCTAACCACTAAAGTAAATGAATCTAGAAATTCTTCCTCTAAGATTTATTTCCCATAAAATGTTCTGGTAGAGAAGAGCTAAGAATATTTTCTGCACAGAGATGGTATGTAAAATAGAATTATAAAAATTTTGCACCTATATGAGAATTATTTAAAAAGCAAAAAATTGAGAACAATCTAAATGCTTAACAACAGGCACACAATGAAGATATTCCAGATTGTTTTCCTCAATAGAATATTAAGTAGCTTTTTAAAAATTTCTAATTTTTCTTTCATTGTTTCATTGCATTATCTGGTAACCCCCAAATTCTAACAAAGTTTTATTACCTGTTAATTGCCCAGTATTAGTTCTTGCCTGGGAAATTTAGCATGTGTGCATTCTTGAGTTATGGCAGTCAGGACAGACTAATGAAAGCTGGAAACATTGATTATAAAGTGGTAAGAGAGAGCAAGAGGAGAGCAGCAACCTATGGTGATATTGCATTAAGGTGACAATCAACAATCAGGATGCATGTGACAACATGTGAATATTCCCCAAGGATCCGAAAAATACTTGTGGAATGAAGCCTGATAAAAGTCCTCCTGCTAATTGAATAACCTGAGATTCTGGACTATTAATATCTGGGTATGAATGTTAGAATCTGGAAATATCTCTTATAAATATGAAAAATGCTTGGAACTTAGTGTTGAATGAAAAATTAATCTGATACTAATAAGGATCATATATTTTTTTTAAAGATTTTTATTTATTTATTTGAGACAGAGAGAATGAGAGACAGCATGAGAGGGAGGAGGGTCAGAGGGAGAAGCAGACTCCCTGCCGAGCAGGGAGCCCGATGCGGGACTTGATCCAGGGACTCCAGGATCATGACCTGAGCCGAAGGCAGTCGCTTAACCAACTGAGCCACCCAGGCGCCCCGGATCATATATGTTTTTATATTGATCTGATATCATGATCATATTGTGTTTTTAAAGCCTCTATATATAAATATATATATATATTTATATATATATATATAAGGATTTTATTGGAAGAAGATACATCAACATGTTGACAATAGTTGTATATGTGGGATCAGATCGATATTTTTCCTCTTTCTTTTGATTTTCTTCACTTTCCAGGTTTTCAAAATAAGCACATAGAGCAATATAAATTAGAAAAATTTCAAAATGATTCAATTGCTCAAAGTGGGCAAAAGAGAGAAGGAAAAAACCCTTACAAGAACAGGCACCCTTCCCAAAAGTGCATGCTCTACACTACACAGCCCTTTACCTTTGACCTAAAGAAATAAACAAAAACTCAGTTTGTGCTGAACCAGATCTATTTCTAACAGTCTTAAGCATGATGCGTGCTGCTGGCTGTTTGCCTTTTTAATGTATTTTCTGAAATAGCCACAAAAATATGTAGTGCAAACATTATTTTTTCAGAACCCATCATTCATAAGATAACCATAATGAATTCCTCTGTAAAAGACTCTCAAAGAACATTAAATTTTCATTCTGAAGTGAAATAGAAGCCTGCATTACATCAGCCTGGCATTTTTCTGACTTGCATGCCGGTGGTTGCCAGCAACTTTCTTATCCTGGTCTCTAAATTCAGGACTGAATGCAAACCACAGAGAACTACAGAGAGCCCAAACTGCATTGCTCTGGATGGCAAAAGAAAACTTGACTTTGTTGGCAAACAATAGAACAGAGGGATGCCTCATCCTCACCACTCCCACATCATGACCAAGCAACACAACTCTGCCTTTAGAGCATTGGATACAATTGTAACAGTGGCAAATATTGACATGGCTTAGCATTTCCCACAGAAGTATCTGGCAAAGTTAAGATATTGGTTATTATTGTCTATTTAGGCCACCAAGCCTTTGATTTTTCAAGCTAATGTTATTCAGTAGAGAGGAACTGGTCTACATGATACTTAATCAAAAACAGCAGCTACTGAAATATTGACCTTAAAACACCCCTAGTAACAGCATCTCTCTTGCTTCAGTTCTGTCTGTAGGTGTCTGTTAAGAACTCTAAAGTCTTTGTTCAGTTGCCCCAGAGGAAAAACAATGATGGGTATATATGACATAAACCACTGCCTAGTTTTATACAATATGCCACTTTCTCTCCATCCAGAGAATAGTTCCACAGATTTTCTTATAAATGGGATATTCTATAGATTTTCAGAAGGGCTTAATTCACTTAAGCCCTGAACAACCTCTAAAAAACACATAAATATCTTTAGTGTTTAAGCTTGTGGAGAAAAAAAAATCCTTAAATTTGAAATATACAACTTCAGATGTTTTAAAACCAATTGAAGTTTAAAATAAGCTATCAAAGTGTTATTACTGGAAACCACATTAATGAGTAGATAAGAATATATCAAGCTCTACATTTAAATGGGTGCATCTAAATTGAGCTCCTTCTAAAAATATTTTTGCTTAGCAATTTTTTTTTTAGAGAGAGAGGGCGCACACACAAGTGGGGGGGTTGGGGGAGGGAGAGGGAGAGAGAGAATCTTAAACAGGCTCCACACCCAGTGAAAAGGCTGACACAGGGCTGGATCTCAGGATGCAGAGATTATGACCTGAGCCAAAATTAAGAGTCAGACGTTTAACCTACTAAGTCATCCAGGTGCCCTATTTAGCAAAATCTTTCTTCACCAATAATAGAAAGGTAATTATTTCCTATCTAAACTACAAGTATTTCAAATTGTAACAGTTTGATATGCACAATCTTTCACCTTCTGTGATCCTACAATCACAAAGGATGAGTCACTTCCATGTGGTCGTATTCAAAAAGGTTATTACAATCAGAGTGTTGATCAACAAAAATTAGTCATATAATATATAATTCTCCAGCCATTTGTTTCTATTACTTCTAATTTCAATGAGTCCATGCTGTACTTCCTGAATTTAGGAACTGTAATTTGGTAAAATACTAAAAAATCATGGTTTTAGAATTAGTGTTTTTCTTTTCTAACTCTCCCTATCCCCATACCTCTCCTTGTTTAAATAGGAGTGAGAAAACGTTTTACTCTACTACTGGGTACTCTGTTGCCTAAAAGTACCTAAAGTGAAAAAGCTCTAAATGCTTCATGTCTGCTTCTGAGTGAAATACTTTCAATATGTCTGTTTCATACCCAGGCTTAATACTTAACAGATTGCCTGGTAGTGCAATCACCCTTTTGCTTGCAGAAAACTGAAGGGCTCAAATGACAAGAATGACACTATAAATCTGTACAACTAGACCTCCCCAATCTATACAACTATTCATTTCATACTGACTTTCAGTGTTCTTAACCTCATCAGAGTAATAATCCTCAAATAATTTTGCTGGCTTCTTACACTGTTGCCTGGTAATGAAAATAGAGCCCTCCTTCCATCCATCAGCCTTCACATCACCCTTTGGGAACACTCACACACACACACACACACACACACTCACATTCATATACATACTAGATATTTTAATATGACTCAGTGTTTATTTGGGGGCCTCAATTAGCTTATTAGCAAATCTGATAATCTCTTTGGGTCCTTTCACTTTGGGTTTCATAACCTAAGTTAACAAATCACATATTTGCTCTAAGTCTTTTTTGGTATGAAAAGAAAACAATATGGAAAAAGTTGAATTTTTAATATCATTAATCTATAGCTAATTCAGCTTGCTGTCTTATGCAATACTATGAGAAACAGCTGGGCCCCACTAACCAGAAAGCACTTTTATGGTTTCTCTTAAGGGCCATTAAATCAATGTGATGAGAGCACAGCTGGACTGGATCCTGAAAAATTTATCAGATCCCACACAATACATAAAGGAAGCACGCAGTGCTGTTGCAGACTCGGCACCAAACCCTTGCTTAAACTGCAGGTGGAGTTTAACAGAATAAGCAAACTCCCCTATTGAGCCCTTGAAAATCTGATTTTTCCCTGTACCTCTCCCCTCTGTGTGGGTGTCTTCTTAAAATACCAGCTACTCATGCAAGTATTAAACAGAGTTTTCTGGCTGGATTTATTGGCATGACTAGGACATACAAGGACCTGCTTGGCTGTCCCAATATAGCTTTCAACACCAAGAGCCATGTTTTTTGCTTAATAAATTTTAGCACATGGTGGGTCCAAAACTACAGCTCTTATGAAAATTTAGAGAGCACAGTGACTGAATAAAGGCTTCCAGTAAAGGGCCAATCCACAAGTAACAACGTCTACCTTATTAAGCTGAAGCAAGAATAGGACAACTGCCAAAAATATACATCAATTTTTTTTCTTTTCTTATTTTAACTCAATTTCCTCTAACATTTTATGGATAGTGAATGAAATATAAAAATCATTATTACTTAAATTGTATGGAAAGATTTTTGTAATAAACTAACGAGCGCATATTAAATAAGACAGGGATAGAACTTTAAAATAGAAACTAGACCTCCCCAATCTGTTGGCAATTAGGCATAATTGCCTAAGGTTCTAATCCTATGGTCTCTGTTCTCTTAATCACTATGTCATCCTGTGAAAGACAGGAGCATTATAGAGCATGAATTTAAATCTAAGTTGCCAGTTTTGTCACATTGCCAGTTTTGTAACCCTAAGAAATTTATTTAATCTTTGAGACCTCAGTTTCTTCGACTGTAAAAAGAAAATAATAAGAGTCTCCCTATTATCAGTATTAAATGGAAAAAATCATATAATGTGTGCAGAGTATCTAGTTCAGTGACTGGCATATTATTAGTGCCCAGTGTATCTTCTTCTATCCTTCTCCTTTCTTCCTCCTCCTCCATCATCATCATCACCAGTTTTCACTGATTGTGAATTCCTTGACTGTAGAGAAAGTGTCTTATTTATTTGTATATCCTTCATAACACATTTAATGTTTAATGGCTGAAAGCATTATTTAATCTAGTCATGGATGATAAATCACTTGTGGTGCTCTGCTGGATGAAAATGTTCCAAAAATCAACATCAAATCTCATCCCTAATATACGGTTGGAGAATTTTCCATGCTACAGAACTGAAAAGTTCCTTTTAAAATCCACAGTGTTCAAAATATAAATTATTATGCCATAATATAGAGTGATTATTTTACATATATATATATATATATCAGGGATGTCTATAAGAATACATTCTTTGTTTTATTTTTTAAGATTTTTTTTTAAAGATTTTATTTATTTGAGAGAGAGAGAATGAGAGACAGAGAGCAGGAGAGGGAGGAGGGTCAGAGGGAGAAGCAGACTCCCCACTGAGTAGGGAGCCCGATGCGGGACTCGATCCCAGGACTCCAGGATCATGACCTGAGCCGAAGGCAGTCGCTTAATCAACTGAGCCACCCAGGCGCCCTATTTTTTGAGATTTTTAGAAATTTAATTATATATATATAGAGAGAGAGAGTGACTGGGGGGAGGGGTAGAAGGAGACATTTGAGGGAGACAGAATCTTAAGCAGATTCTGCGCTGAGCGTGGAGACTGACAAAGGGCTCGATCTCGTGACCTTGAGATCATGACCTGATACGGAAATCAAGAGTTGGATGCTTAACCGACTGAGCCACCCAGGCATGCCTATAAGAACACATTCTTAGCAAATGATCAGATAGTAAAGCTACATCATGACATGATTAAATCAACTTTTTTTTTTTAATTAACTATTCTTATGTAACTTAGCCATGCCATACTCATATCTACATAGTTTGAGGGATCTGCTCTGGGGTGATTTATAATCAAAACAGAATATCACATAAGAAATAAAATAAGAAAAAGCAACTAAAAATCAACCAGAAAAAAAAAAATCAGACAAATAAGCTTAGTAAGATTATCTTCCAGAAATGACTAATGATATTTTGCCTATTATGGGCAGTTAGGAACACATATTTTTTTTCTTCTTTTTTCCCTCCTTATATTAAGATCAAAGTATACGCCTACTTCCTTTCCTCTCATAGTTATTTTAAGCTTAGCCAGATATAATAAGGGCACCCTCAAGCAATAACAATGAACAAACTTAAATTTCAGAGGTTTACATTTTTTATTCAAGTTGAATTTTTTCAGCAACTTTCAGAAAGCTCAAGTTAAAACTACTTACATTGAACTTTCATGCCTTCTTTTAAAGCATTCTCCCCCACCCCCAACACATAAACATATCATATGACAGCTAGAAAACTAGAGGTAAGATACATATCTTGTGACCTTATTACCTCTACAAATGAAGGTCCAGCAATAACAATGTTCTTGTCTATAACATGAAGATTCCTTTTATTTATAGTATAGTTTTGAATCATACAAACCCTGGTTTTAACCATCTGAGTACTAATCATTCATGTATGATTTATGTTTATAACATATCTACCCCATTTAAGTTTGGCACAAAATGAAGGATAAGACCAAGGCCTGTTTCCAATTCCAATCTAGTTAGTGTCTCAGAGCACTCTGGTTTTGGGTCTTCCTATGATTTTCTCATTTCATGCTGCAGCACTGTATGTGAATTCTATATTCTATTGCCATCATAGCTCAACAGCTAAAGAACAGTTGAGGAAAAGAAGGATGTAATTGTTATACAGGAATTAAAATCATTAAATAAAATTTTATCTGAATTTTCTCAAATTTACCACCCTACTTCAAAAAGGCTCCCTCAATATTTTGATGGGGGTAATAACTAAGCATCTCAGTCAGATACAAATAATATTATGAATAATCAGTAAATTACCCTCTTTTTCCCTTGCTAGTCTACCAAGATCCCCCATCAAAATCAAATTTGGATAATTTTGTAGATTTCCTGTTATAACTAAGAATCACATCGGCAGTTAGAACATTTTAAAAAGTAGTGGATAGTGCCATCCATCTACTTCTGTAGGCTTGAGGTATCTGAGAGAAGTGCTCCTCTCACTTAGTTAAAGAATGTGGAACTAGAGAATGGAAAAAAAAGTTAGGTATCTGAATTAGCAGAAGCTGAGATAGTCAAAGGTTCTCACCTCCACCTCCTTTGTGGTTAAACTTGGAGAAGTTTTTTAAGATTTATTTATTTATTTATTTATTTATTTACTTACTTACTTACTTACTTACTTATTTATTTATTTGTAATAGAGAGAGAGAGAGAGCCAAAGCAGGGGGATCAGTAGAGGGAGAAGCAGGCTCCCCACCAAGCAGGGAAACCTACGCAGGACTCGATCCCAGGACCCCAGGATCATGATCTGAGCCAAAGGCAGACGTTTAACCGACTGAGCCACCCAGGTGCCCCCTAAACTTGAAGAATTTTAAGAATTTTTGAGTGAGTGAAGAGGAGTAAAAGCAACAGTGAGGCCCTAAATGGGCCTCCTATGAAACTACATAAGCCTCCAGACTCCTTGTCTGAGCCGTGAAGGCCTCACTGTGTTTCTAGTAAGCCAGTGCTACAGTGGGTTCTGCACTATGTCTCATATCTTTTTCTCTTCGCTTCACTAAATCTTGGTGTTTTCTCCTGGGATACTTATGCTCCCCTCCACTGGAATAGTCTCCAGCAAGGCAGCTGTACCAACTGCTCAAAATTTTCATCAATCTTCATTTGAGATCCCTAATTGAATACCTCTGCCAACAAGCTGGGAGATGTCCAAGATATCTTCTGGCCTGCAAGACCACCCACTGACTCCAGGCAGATGCAGACCCCCCTCAGAGCCACAGCTAAAGGAATACAGGCTGTATTCAGTCCCCATTGTCATCCTCAGCCCAGGGACTTGGGACAGAGAACAAGCTCCAAAAAGATTGCAAAGGCCCTAGATCCCAGAGGTAATTTTAATCCTATCCATTAGAAAACAATGCCACAGGGCTTCAGATGGACCATGGTTTCTCTGATGAATGTTATAATCACAGTCAGTCCATCATGAAGCAAAATACAGTGAACTTAGCCTGCATTACTATCCAGAGCATCAGAGAGAATGCCCTCTTAAAACAAGCACCCCCATTTGCTTCCCAGTATATAGAGTGAATATAGCTCCCACAAGGAGCAAAAGGTAAGTCTATAATGATGGAAGATAGAGATGAAAAAAGCTTTAAATAAAGAACAAAAAAAATGTCCTTTGTAGGCATTTTGTAGTATTCATCTAAGTTCTATAAATTCTTCAAATGTTGAGAATTAGCTTTTTGGATACAACCACCAACTAAGGAACAAGATGGTGGCACTAAGAATCTCATGTCTTAGCCTGGAGTTGCCTAGATGCTGAGAATAGTAATTACCAATAACTCTCCTCCCTTTCTTGGTAGTGAAACTCATCACTTCAGAGATGAGAATTCGGGAGACTGAGCATGAACAGGTACCGTGTCTCCAGCATTCCCTGTCACTTTTTGAAAACTGTTGATGAAACAGATATGAGTGAGAACATCAAAGCATCATACCTCATGGAAGATCTGCTTCCCAAACTACCCTGAAGCTAATCTTGGCACAGATACAGATAGTAGAACACTGGAAGGAGATTACACGAATATAGAAGAAGAGAAACTGGTGTCAATTCTACAAGAACTGTGTCTTCTGACACAAAGCTAGATAGAAAAACTTTACCTAAATCTTCAAGGAGACTACATTCTAAACCTGCGAAGAATCTAAGAAGTTAAGATATCAATACCTGAACAGATTGATTGTTGACATCTGGCAGAGGGCAGGGGGAGGGAGGAAGGTAGTGAGGGAGAGAGGGGGAGAGAAAGACAAAGAGTGAGAGAGAAGAGAGAGAGAAAGGAAGAGAGAAATGCTCAGCAAGTTGCTTTGATTCAATACTTTGGTCTCTTTTTGATGTTGCTGCTGCTGACAATAATTGCTGACTTCTTTCACAGATGCTATAAATAAGCAAAATAACCAAATAAACTTAAGCTTTTTCTTTGGCTGTTATAATTACTGTTCCTTTGGGTGGCTTGGGAAAAGAGCTCATTTGGATAGTAACAGTCATTCATTTTGCACCTTGTAACATTTTAACTAGATGCTCAGATTTGGGTTATTTTAAGTGTAAGTAAGGTGGAATACAAACAAAATGAATGCCTCTAGATTACCTAAATCTGATAATACTTCCTTGTATTTACAAATAGATAGTATGGGTATGTGTATGGATTTTATGATTTTTACACAAAACATTATGTTTTAAAATATACTATGCACCTATATAAGCAGTTTTACATGTTGTATCTTTCTATGTCTATATGTTTATAAACATACACATATATATACATTTATATTACCAATTTAATGTCTTTTGAATGTACCATAATTTTTTTTTTTACCAATAATCTGTTTGGGGATATAATCAACAAGTCTAATTAATACTCATATCTATATTTCCTATTATACTTCTCTGATCATTTCATTAACATGGGGTACTGTAGCTACTGGTTTAAATGGGCTTTAGATATGAATTTCCAAATTACCTTCTAGCGATTGAAATTAATACCTTTACAGCATAGAAGAGCCTGTTTCCCCAGACCCTCTCAATCACTAGATATCTTCATGTCTCCCAAAGAGATAACAACAACAAAAATCTAGATTTAATTCACATTTCTTTAATTTGAGGTAAGGTTGAACACGTTTTCCAATTAAAAAAAAATCCAAAATAATAGGCCCCAGAAGATAGACCATCCCATTATTTGGAGAAAATACTCTCTCTTCATATAAGTCTGCTAAGTTCTTTGGAGGCAAGACACTGTCAAGCCCAAGGTCAGTTCTGAAGACCTGGCTCTCCAAATTCGATGAGAAAAACAAATTTGATGAGAAAAAAAAATACGTGAAACGGGAATGATAATTTACTTCTTGGTGACTGAGTAGAGCATGTGTAGAGAATTCCAAGTCAGAGGAAGCAATGGCAACTTCAATAAGAGCTGACACTTTAGGGCTCCTGCCATCCCTAGGAGCTATCCAGGGTACTGGATTGAGCCGTGTCTAGCCCAAAGGACCAGAGCCCTGTGTCTCTAAGAACATAACCTCTGTTGTAGTTCCACCTCAACATCCCAAATTCCAATTAGCATTTTCATATTCATTGCTGTTCTATACACAATTAAGTTAAAAAGCCAACCAACTAATTTTCTCAACTATGTTTAATCCTTTTTGCTTACTTGCCTGCTACTTGTCCCTATAACCTTTCATTTATGCCCCTAAATAGCCTGATTCCCTAGCTGAGTACCTAATACAAACACCTTAGTAGTGGCTGCCATTCTCAGTGGAAACAGTCACCTATTCATTGTTCACATTTACTTACCAGGAAAATTTGAGAAGTCTGAGCAAGTTTACAAAGATCAGAAAAACTCTCATTGCCACATGGGTCTTCATTTTTTTTTTCTATTTCATCATCAATAAATCATTTCTCCATGAATTTGACCATTGATATTATGTTCCTTTAAAAAAAATCCAACATATTTCTTTATTACCTTCAAGCTTGCCTCCTCTGGCTCTTTTAAGAAATATTCATTATATTTTATCAACATTTTAAAATTCTCCTTCTTAAAGATTAACCCTCTTCTGAAAACTGAATAGGAAGAGAGCATCAAGTACAGTGAACTCACAGGTTGAAACGGATGTAAGAGTGTTTCAGATATTGGGTAGCTCAGGAGACTAAGGGCATCCCTAGAAATTTGGACCTTTCACTTAACTATGCCAGTGAATTAAAGAGAGTTGAAAAAGAAAGTTGAAGATTGCTTTGAGTAGTGATAGCTTTTTTGAGCTAACTGTAGCATGGCTATCTTGGCTTCTCTCCCAAAAAGGAAAGGAAAATAAGAAATACACTCCTTGTCCACTCTTTTTCATGAAGACCACAACCGTTATATTTTTACTTCTGGCAAATGACCTGAGAGAACAGATCTATTATGTCATAGAGGGATTACCCACATAGCCAGCACCCCACTCAAGCATGTCAAAGCAAAGCCCACCAGCTAAAATGTCTACTAACATACATGGATCTCATAAACAGCTTTTAAAATCTCACTCTTAAAAAAATGAAGGGACAAAAAACAAAATAAAAATTTTGAGAAAACCTTGGATAAAAAGCATACAAAATAATCCTGGAATACAAAATTTCTTAAATTAGGGTAATATTACATCTATAGAAAGAAGTGATATAGATATCATAATATGATATGCAGAAGTGGTTATGAGGAATGGAAAAAATGGCATTGATCCATAAGTAAGTTACTTATGTAAAGAATTTTTTGGACAAATAAGGAATCAGAAAGTTTGCCACCATTTCTTAAGAAGTTTCTTGAAGAAACATATCATCAGAATGAAAGGGTTAACTAAAAAAAGAGAATGATATAGGATTCAGAGAACAATAAATTCAGCCTAGAAAACCATCAAGGGAAATTCCAGGATGACAACTGTATCTGTCCTTAACAGTAACCGATCCAGATTACAGCAAGTCAACAGAGACATCTGGAAAAAGGGGTCTTGGAATAAAATGTACTTAATAGATCTTATGATATAATGAGGTCTTAACATTTAAAAATGGATGAAATCTGAGTCAGAGGCATGTATATTTTAAAGCTCCCTATACACATTTCTACAGTTGTGCCAATTTACAGCCTAATTTATAGTGTAGATTAGTTCCCATTAATCACATCTATGCCCATATTCTGTGTATTACTAATTTAAAATACACATTTAAATGCCTGTAATTTTAAAAATAACTACAAACTGAAACTAAATTAAAATTAAAGGGAAGTACAACAAACATGTAAAAATCAAGATAATAAAGTACAATTGAATTGGAGACTAGGATATGGGGAGATAATGCTTATGAACAGATAATTCTTTGTTGTGGGGGTCTGTCCTGTGCATTATATGATGTTTAGCAGCATCTCTAACGTCTACCCACTAGATGCCAGTAGCACCCTCCCTGAGTTGTGACAACCAAAAAATGTCTCCTGACATTACCCATGTCCTCTGGAGGGCAAAATCATCCCTGATTAAGACTAATTTTTCTCTCTACCTAAGAAACTTAGTTTATAACACATTTATTTGAAAGAATTTAATTAGTAGTGTTTTACATCTATTTGCCATTATTAAAAAGCTTTAATTTTTTAGCCACATTGCATTTTCCTACTAATCCAAAATGATCTTGTCCCCAATTTGTTTGAATTAATGACCTTTCCTGTATTCATAGAAGCTAATCTTGAAATTCAGAGAAGCAATAATGTGAAGATGAGTTTAGCCTTACTAAAGAATATTTTCCACGTATGCTAACTAGCTTTTAGTTATATTTGGATAGACATGATTTCTGACATATTTAGAGACTATAAAAATATTTAGTTATTAATTTTATTCACAAATTACACTGATAATTTAGAAAAAAAGGAATTCATAGTCAAGACCTCAGGTGCTGGGCTGGCTTTTGATTTTTTTTTTTTAACTTCAGAAGTAGTTTGTGCTGCTTCCAACAAGTGGTGTGCGTGTGTGTGTGTGTGTGTGTGTGTCTGCGAATGCACATATGTATTTCCTTTCTTCCTATTCCAAACTCTTTCTTTGTGTGGAGAATCATTGTTTATAGTTTAATATGAACCTTTCCAAAGAATTTTCTATGCACAATGGTGTAGACACTTACATAGTTCCCACGTAGGAGAATTACAAAAAATTTCAAATAGTGTCTATGCTTTCCTTGTATTCAAGTTACTCTATTCCGACAAACATAGGGATTCCAAAGATAAATGTTTTCTCATCTTGCTACTCCAAATTTCTCTTCATGGGAAAAAAAAGACCAGAGAGAAATTCAAGAAGTCATGTTTGAAGAGCAATGCTGTAGGTGATTGCTTTTTTTCCTAGTTTACTATTGTTTCACAGTACATTTCAAAAGAAAACCTAAACATTTTTAATATGAAAATATACAGGTCTTTTAAAAATACTATGCAAATAGTAAAAAAGGAAGCTACCCACATATTTTAAAGTAAAACTTTTAGAATTTTACTTAATGAAATATATTTGTAGATTTTCAATTAAAAAGTAGTACTTGAAACCTTTCAGTAACATTTTCTGACCTGCGTTGTATATGCCAGAAGTATGAAGCCAAGAGCAATGGAGCTGGTCCAAACCTAGACATTTACAGACAGCTCTTGTCAACACAGTGTTTCATTTTGTTTTCCCCACACACATGCACCTCTAATAAACTTTACAAACACATGCTAATTCCCCTGAGCAGAATTAAAGCAACGATCACATTCCCAGATCTTAGGAAAAGGAAAGTTTTCTGTTACTGCTACCCAGTGGTGACTCATAAAGTTTCTAGGAAAATAGGGACTTTAATCTCATATCTTCCTTTCTACTCCCCTGCATATTCTTTCTCCCTTTTCCCAACCACTTTATAACCATAATCTTGTCCTTATGTCTGTATCTTATGTCCTCCTTTAAAATCCAGCCTTCTGTGGACTGCCCATCCAAAAGTGATTTCCTTTCCTCTGCATTCCTGAAAAACTATGATTTTTATGATACTAACCCAAAATTCATTTCTGAGTATTAGTTGCTTTTTAATATCAGTCAGATTTTCTTCTTCAACTTAATTATAAGGTCCTATAAGTAAGACCCTATTAGATTCTTCATTGTTTCTCACAGTGCATCATACACACTGCTAAGCATCCAAGTTCTGCTTAGAAAAGTCTATTTGAATCATTAGGAAAGAATGGTGCACAGCCTCCCAACACCACTTCAGGTTTTTCAAACATAATTTTCTTGTCTCTTTCTGGAATCTCAATGCCTTTCCTTTCCCTGCAACAATTGATCCCAAGCTTATTCTTTGCAGGTGCTTTGCTGTTTGCTTTCATTTGATTAAACAGAAAGACTGTAAGAAGTCATTATCAGGATGAGGTAGGTGGTACTTCTCAGATGTCTTCAGGTTACTTTCTATGAACATGGGTCTATTTTTCAGGAGGATACCTTAGAGAGTTTTCACCTAACTGCAGCACTACTAAAAGAGCTATGTAAGAACAAGCCACACTGATTAACTTCTCTAAGATTCAGTTTCCTATATAATAATGCTTATCTTCCTTAGCTGCCAGGAAGATTAATACAATAACATATTTAAAAGAGTTCAGCAGAGTAAATAACCCAGAGTTAGCATTAATCACCACCATCACCATCATTAATATTATCAGCATCACAAAATCACAAGGTATCCACTTCTCTGTCTTTACCATGAAATGGTTTTAAAAATAATGTCTTCTACCTTTATCATCTCCTATGTGCCTCTTATAATGTTTTCCAAGAATGAATTCAGAATGTCATTTTCCCAGATGCCTCTGCAAAAGAATTTCAGGAAAGTCTTAGTTAAATGTCTCATAGCTTAGAAAAAAATGTCAAGTCACTTACTCTGAGGTCTAGTGTCTGCCTGGGACTGCATCATTAATATGCAGGACTAAGTATTTGGTTGTCTAACTCATAGAACACATTTTCTATGTGGGAGGAAGGTTGAAGGAATAAGAATAAATTTCAAGCCCTGCCAAGACAGCAAATATGAATCTGCTTGTCCAAAAAGTGAGAGGTGGAAAAAAGTACTATTGGAAAAGTAAAGTGTGATACTTGGAATATCTATTAAGTAATACATAACAGTTACATTAACTTGTTATTTTAAATAAAATTAAGAACTAGTGAGAAAATGCTACATCCAATTAAATTGTTCCAAATCCAAATAAAGAACAGAAAATTCAAGAAAATTTTCCAATGTTGTACAAATGGTTAAAGCAATTAAAAAGACATAGCATGGTGATAAAGATACTCAACTGATACTTTGATGAATTAATATTACAGTTAAAAAGCAATTTTTCACATTTTAATAGCATAAAATTTACAGTATAATGCACACACTTTAGGTATATAATTCGATATGTTTTAAAAAATGTATACATTCATCTAACTAATCAAGATACTGAGCATTCCTATCATCCCAGGAAGTCCCTTCCTGTCCCCTTGCAGTCAACCTCAACTCCTCATAAACAACTCTTCTGATTTCTGTTAGCATATAATACATATGTTGGTTCTTCAATATATTATAAATGGGATCATACAATATATACTCAACAAAGGAATTTTCAAATGTGACCTTAAAAGAAACCAAACCAGTTCAAGTCTCTGTATAGCGGCAGTGTTGTTTGTTATGTTACATGGATTGTAACGTTTGATCTATCACAAATATGTTTTAATATTTGTTTGTACATTGCTCTAAATTATGTCACATTATTTTTTAAATTCTGTTATTTGCATTAGGATAGGAATAGCTAAACAAATAAAGGTTAATATAATGCCTTGATTTAGAGTATCCAATGGAAAATCATCTTTACTGCTGTAGAATATATGACTATATGGTAGCCACTTTCAAAACTATTTAAATTTTTGTAGTGCCATAAAAGGCATTAGGTTGAAAGAGATATTGCTAAACAAGTAACCTGAGGGATCTCATTTGTGTAATGTTAAAAGAAACTAAAAGTATATGAAATTTAATGCACAATATACAAACTCAAATGAAGTGGGGATGGGGTAGCCCTGGGGATGGAGCAGAGTAGGGATGAGGATGGGGCAGTAGGAAGAACTTCCACAGGCGGAGTACAAACTGATGCTGAGACTCCTCAAAGAACTCAAATCACTCTTCCTGACCTGTCACCATCCTCTTTCCCCAAATGAAGGCACACTGAGAAATCTTTTCAGAGGAAAAAGGAAAAATGGTACAGAGTCTGGGGATTTGAGTGGTGTTTTGGTAGAAGAAACATTATAATCAGGAAGTGTGTCAATAATTGTCAGATGGTCAATACAGGGCCTAGCCCCTAGGAGTGGACATTGGTCCATATTGACCGTAATTAAGAATATCAAATTTCTAGCTTCTAGGATGATGACCACCACCCTCCATGCCTCTCACGTTCCAATTCAGTTTGGTTTTCTTGCCAGCGCCGATGAATTTTATGTATATGCTTTGCATGCAACCTGTAAGAAATGAACATTTTGGCAGAGATTTTAGCATTCTCAGATTTAATGTTCATTCTACCTATTCCATTATGTAGTTTTTCAAGAAATTGAACGTGATTGCCAAGACTAATACCAAAGCTAGCTAGCAATGTTAGCAAGCTGCATTTTACAGCAGGTATTTCTAAGAGTTTCTTGGTGATGGTTGTGGGGGTGTGGAGAGGCTGCAAGTAGAAGTGGTAGTGGTGGGAAGTGGATTAAGCTAAAAGGGTTATTGCTGAACAAGTAACCTGGAGAACCTCATGGGAAGATTATGACTGTCAAATGTGGTGCATAAATTTGGCTCAGTTATACTCTCAGACATTTTATAATTACAACAGATTTACTAGCCTAAACTTCTCTAATGTAAGACAGTAAAATAAACACCAATATTCCTTGTTCATAATTCATCATTAATTATAGCTAGTTCAAAAAATAAAACCATCTGTAAGTGTAACTTAGACCTTGAAGTACCCCTCATTCACTTTCTAATTTACATACCCCAGCACAGATTTAATTTAAATACTAAAAATAATCTCAACATATATTCATAACAGCATGTGTGTCAAAGACATTTATAGATCAATTAATATTGTGAATATCTGAAGCCCCATTACACTTACATTGAATAAAACTTTGGAAAGGTTTTAGATGTGGCTTCACTACTCTTCACATTATCTAGATAAGAGCCATGTTGGTGTTATACTTTTGAAATTAAAAGACAAATACTCTATATTCGGAAGTTTCATATCCAAAAATTAGATAATCTTTTGTTTAAATAGTCTTGATCCTTTCTTTAGTAAGCTTTATAGGACAAAATGAAAATCCCATTACTAAACATCGCAGACTTGTTTTGTTTTTGTTTTTGTTTTGTTTTGTTTGTTTATCCCCCAGAGATTATTTGCATGCTCCTGCAAACGTACTGTATAGGGGAAGATGGAATTTGAAATTTGTTTTGTTCCTTCCTTTCTCAGGTGTAGATCACAAGGACTCTCAGAAGGCAGCAAGTGAAAACATTTTGAAATTAAATGACATTTTATTAAAGCAAATTTCACTGTCAACTGACAGACATTCTTAGCCACAAACTCTCGTGTAACACTTCACTGTTTATTTGTTTGAGAAGGGAAGTAAAGGTTTCACCTTCTTGAAAGCTGAGCTGTATACAGCAGGAAAGCTGCTTTCTTTAAAACAACCATGACACACAGTTTATAAGAAAGATATTTTCATACTGTTCGTACATGGTAGCAGAATTTATCCCAAAGTGGTGTCACGTTTATTTATTGTTAATGGTGTGTACTGCACTGTATCTGACCTCTACTCCATTAGAAAGTATTCTCTGTTGCTCACAGATTCACCACAGAGGTAGCTGCTGGCTTGGGGCGGTCTGTAATTCCGAAACAACTGCAAAAAATAGTGCTGCCATGAATGGGGTTCCCAGAAATCAGTGTTGCATGTGCTGCATTCATCCTAAAGGTTGGCCTATTTTAAGAATTTCACTTAATATAACCCAAAGCCCTTATTAAAAGACTCAGGACACCAGAAACTTTAGATAATATAAACTGAAACTTCATATAATTAGCAATTGGTACTCTTGGTGCCTTCTGTGCCTCGTTTGTCTTTCGCATTAGATATGGTCCCAAAATGTAAAATAACAGTAAAGGTGGTGATATTGACGGGATTTCTATTATGAACTAAGATGGACCCTGACTGAAGTACCCTGGTAAACTACCCTGTTATAAATCAAGGCGTGTGTGTGTGTGTGTGTGTATGTGTGTATGTGTATGCATAGATACATGCTTTAATACACACGTGAGGTCAGAAATAAATATTGCTTAAGGACCAATTCTCATGTGGGTTTGCCCACTCTGTATATTAAAAACCTGACTGAAATGGTCAGGTAGAATGCACTTCGTCCAGAATTCTAGAAATGATGGTGACTCTTACCTTGAGACCTTATAAAAAAAAATCAAAGGAATTGTTGAGAATAACCAAATCTAAATTACAAAATCGGGAAAATACATAATTTATTGTAATATTTAAAGACAAATATATAAAGTAATCCCTGACAGCTATACAGTAAAATTCTGACATATACTTACATACAGTTCATTTTCACTACAAACCTGGTGAACAATTTTTACATGATATGGCTATGTAAATAATCTCTCTTCTGGTTGTATTTCTCTTTCCCGACGTACAGCTAATCTGCTGCTATATACCACATGATACTGTAGCAGGATGGTCACTGCTTTACATCAAGCCTTCAGATCAGCACTGGTTTATGAACTTGTTCAAAGTTCATCTTAAGTACAGAGTTATCACTTGATTTTAATGTAGTCTAACTTCCGCTTTTAGGCACTAAAAATTACTAATTTTTCTCTCTATGACCAGGGACATCAGCCTTGCTTTTCTGTTCTCTTCCAGGATGCGGAAATGGGAGGGTTGCATTCCACTTCCTTTGTTAGAAGAGTGACTTTCTGATTGGGAAGTTCATACAGAAATGTTCATATTCTATTTTGACCTTTCAAGTTACCATCATATTACTTGTAATCACATCGGGACAAATAATAAATCCAAGAGAAATAGTGGTTTTGCATAGAAGATTATGTCACATGTGGCCATTTTTAATTTTCCAAAAATAGATTACTTAAATGGGCACAGCATTTATAAATATTATACAATTTCGGTAAATACCAGCAGCAAAACGAAAGCTGGATTTGATATGGCACGTCTAAGGTATTTTTGTTCTAGTAGCTATTTTGCCATATGCCTTATGATTTTACAAGATGCCACTAATTAAGATATGTAGTTAAAATCATTGGTGGTATTTGTAAAATTAAAATAGGAAAGTGATGTTCAACAGAACCATCTTGGGAGAACTTTTGATACTAATATGTATTTGCATTCCTGTTTTTACTTATGAAGATGCAGTATAACGTTGAGGTTAGTTTTGCTTTAAATAGCAATTTTTTTTTCTTAGGTGATATCCATTTTTAAAAAAGAAAAGTGTCCAACATATTATAAAAGAATACTTAAGATTTTTTGTTATACTGAAGCCTGTTTTTATTACAGCTATAGTCACATCAATATGCACAGAGTGTATGTAATAAGATCAGATTATGCCAAAATCTTTTGTCCACATGGCTATCGCTAACCCACCTGCTTTATCCATGAGTCAGAGCAGACCCATACTACTATATTTTTAAACTGACGTGTCACCTTATGAGTAAGTGTCTAAACTTGTTATTTTAAGTATTTAAAAAAAAATTTAAAAAACAACTCTTACTAGTCAACTTAATTTTGTGATCCAATTATAAATTTGATAACTTCTCCTTCTTACAAAAGCAAGTTCCCTGATAATACAAATAAATAAACTTTTTTGCTGTTGTTGCAACAGTTTTATGGCATAATAATTTTTTTTTTAAAGATTTTATTTATTTATTTGAGACAGAATGAGAGAGAGAGAGAGCACATGAGAGGGGGGAGGGTCAGAGGGAGAAGCAGACTCCCTGCAGAGCAGGGAGCCCGATGCGGGACTCGATCCAGGGACTCCAGGATCATGACCTGAGCCGAAAGCAGTCGCTTAACCAACTGAGCCACCCAGGCACCCTTATGGCATAATAATTTAAAAACCACATTTAGAATAGAATATGTGTGTGTTAGATAAAAACCAAAAGCTTTATGTATAAGCTTGAAACAAGTACAAAATACACAAAAGACAGAAAAAAATTTAAAAATCTAAAATCCTTGATGTCTGCAACAGAGAAGAGTTATTGTTGTAACTCCGCACAATGAATGTGACAGTGAAGAAGAATCAGGGAGTCTTTAGTAAACAGCCAGTATAAGAAGCATCATATACGGATTTTATTTACAATGCAACTATTAACTGAATAAAGTTGACTAATGTCTTTAAGAAATCATCACTCTGACAAGCACATTTAAAATCCAGTCATGGGCATTTTAAAGAATTTTTCACAATTAAAGAGAAAAGTCTTTGTTAAGAACAACCCAATAAAAAGGATACTGAGACCAGTACTTATTTTCCAGTTGCTTGATGCTTTCATAAAAACCAGTTTTAAAATCAGGAAAGTAAAATTTTCACAATAGGAAAAGCACTGATAACCCAGGAAATCAAATCAGTTTTAAAGCTAAAAGAAACCTCATGCTCAGATAGGTGTACTTTTTGGATAACAGTGTCAAACATTTTAATATACTTATATACCACTCCATTAATTGGTTCTTTGAGTTAGGGAAAATAATGGGAAACTTATAATTTGGACATTTCATTGATCTTTGATTAAAGAAGACTGAATTCCTTTTTTACCTCAATAATAAAAAATAACTTATATACTTGGCTTATTTAGCAGATATTCTATTGAGACAAAAATAATAAAAGCTACATGATGTGATGAGCACTAGGTATTATATGTAACTGATGAATTATTGAACACTACATTTGAAACTAATGATGCACTATATGTTGGCTAATTGAATTTAAGTTAAAAAAAGAAAAGAACTACATGGCAAAATTGTGACTGTTTTACTTTTATCTATGCATTACAAGATGTGCTAAATGAAATGGAATGTGAGCATTAGATGAAGAGTTGATCATTAAGAATGAGTGGTTTGAAATTTAGCTCAATTTACCTGAGATAAAAATCACAGCATTATGGGTAAAATAAAGAACATCATTAACCACCAAAAAATTGTCTTTTCCCTGAGTCCTTATCAATCTACAGTATCATGCAACCACTGAACCTATCAGGAAGAAGGCATCCTTATCAATAATTCTATCTAAATAGATGGAAAATGCTCTACAGCACATTTGCAGTGGTAGTCTCAGTGCATTGCTTTGCTGATTATCTCTGCATGGTATGGGGAACAGAAAAAATAAATTGCCATCTGAATCTATATATTTATATGAGAAGCTATGTTCTCAATATATTGTGACACCAACACCAAGAAGCAAATAGAGCTTGTGCAATGTTGAACCTGAAATGTGTGCCAGCTCTCTTTAATTGGGCTTCAATTTCTGAAGATGGTAGACCCAATGAAGAAAGACTCTTATTCATTAGCCAACTAGTATAGTAGAAAATATTTTCTTGATTGTAATTATTCTAAAACACTGCTTTTTATTAAAACAGCCACACACACACATATACACACACACACACACACTCTGGAATATAATGCAACTTTTATGTGAATTCAAAGAAATTTCTTGGGGTATATATTAGGGTTCTCTAGGGAAACAATCAATAGGAAATTTATATATGATACAGAGAGGGGGATTTATTATAAGGAATTGGGTGATGCAGTTATGGAGGTGGGCAAATCCCAAGATCGACAGGGTGAGTCAGCAATCTAGAGACCCAGGAGAGATTGAAGGGAGGTAATTTAGTAGATGATTTTAGAGCTAAAACAAGAGACCTAGATTCTAGATTTAAAAAATAAACAAAACTCTGAATCTGTATATGGATTAGTTATTGAAGATACAGAAAAGAGTAAGATTATATAGAGAGGCAGAGAAGCTACATGGTGGAGCTTCCCCGGCACTCCAACATCTAGAACTGGGTTGGACAGAGGAGGAGCCAGTAAAACTTTCTGAGGAGGGCTGTGAAGGAGGGAAACCAAGAATGTCAGGCACCTACAGAGGCAGGCATTTTCAGTGGTCAGCCCTTTCTGGGGCTTCCAGGAAGTGACGGATGATAAGGACAAAAACAATTGCTGGCTTTAGCAACATATAAGTAGTCTGTAACCTTGCTGAGAGCTATTTCAGGAGAGCAAAGAGAACAAAAGCTTTACTGGAGCTCTGCCGCTCTCACTTGGATGTCTCTGTGCCAGAGATTATACGAGCAATCCCACTGCCCCACCTAACTCTTGCTTGCCTCTCCTGCCTGAGCCAGTCAGCACTGCCACTCTCTGCAGCCAAGTCCACCAGATCAGGTTCCTTGCCCGCCTACTTCAGGAGCTCAGAGACCCCAGCACTGCAAGCAGATTCAGCTCTAGCCAGAGCTCAGTGGCCAAATTTCACTGTGTGTAAGCTGCAGTACACCACGCCTTCCTTGGCCATGGGCCATCAACACTGCAAAATACCCACCCTAATGAGAAAATGGAGCTGTGGGAGCTGAATGACCGTATCACCTAAACTACAGTTCCGAGGAGCACTCCCTAGAGCAATAGAACAAGATCCTGCTGTCCAGGTGCAAGGACCAGATAAGCCGTGCCTGGGGACCTCTGCAAGAAAGAGATGCAGGAGCTGTGCCGTTAAGTGGACCTGTCTACCAAGGAAAAGGTCCACATGGAGGTACAATGCCACAACGTGCCAAGGACACCATGCAACTCTAGGAGAAGTTGCAGGAAGAAATGCTTCAGAGAGAAGAAGCTCAGAGCACCTTTCAGACAGGATGTTGACAGTGTGTTTTGGCAATCCTTGACCTTGAACATAAAGTGGACTCCTGCTAGAAGTCTGTGTGAAAGAACAGCACAATGATGAAATCCATGAGCTACAGGTCCAGATTCAGAAGCAGCATGGGCAAAGTGGTGTGGATGTTTCCAAACGTGACCTCACAGCTGCTGTCCCTGATATGTGGCAGCAGAATGAAATGTGGTTGCCAACTGCACTAGAGCAATGATGCCCTGCACCAGATCAAACAGTAGTCAAAAGAGTACTGGAGACAGGTTCAGTCCCACACTTGCAAAGTGGCTGGCTTAAAAGTCTAGGGAGGTTCAGATGCATGAAATAGAAAACACCATTGGCCTCCTGAAGAGTGAGATTCAGAACAGGAAGGAAGAAATGGACAGCTGCCTTCTTGTAGAATATTAACATAGCCTTGATTTTCAGATTCCCACCGAACAAGAAGCTGCTGGAAGACAAGAAAACCAAGGTGTCTCTGCCTTTTCCAAACTTTTCTTCTCTGAACCTGAAGGAAACCATTCTGGATTCACTCCTTCTGCTTGACAGCCACTCAAAATAGATACTTCTGATTAAGAAGGTTAAAACTAGAGACAGGTTTTCAATGAAACTTTGCAGCATCATGATGATATCAATGAAAATTGCACACAACTTAGTGCAATATATTCCAGCAAGACTAGAAAAGAAATCCATATCTTAAAGAAACAGCTTTCTAATGCCTTTATGCAATTTTTCAGTAGCACAAGATAGATTTAGAAGAAAAATAAGCTCTAGTGCTTAAGAACCAATTCTCCTAAAGATTTGGAAGAAAAAAAAGTTTATAGCACACTCTAGTTAATGAAGTCTTGTGCTACACTATGTCCTTTAAAAAATATTTTGAATATCATTGAAACTGCTTTTTTTCCCATCAAGTGTCTGGCCATCTAGTTTTTGCTTCAACAGATCCTTGGAAAAATGAACCAACAAACAACAATCAGAAAGAAAAGTCTCATTGGAATGGGCTAAAACATAATGGAAAGTAAGAAAGTGCAGAAGGCAATAATAGGTTTACTTTTTGAAGGAGTTTTTCTATTAGAGAATACCAGAGCAGTAGCTGGAGGAGAATGTGGGGTCAGAAATAAGTTTTTGTTTTTCCTTTTGATGGCTGAATAATATTCCATGGTGTGTGTGTGTGTGTGTGTGTATATATATATATATATATATATATATATATCACATCTTCTTTATCCATTCATCTGTCGATGGACATCTTGGCTCTTTCCATAGTTTGGCTAATGTGGACATTGCTGCTATAAACATCGGGGTGCATGTACCCCTTCGGATCACTACATTTGTACCTTTGGGGTAAATACCCAGTAGTGCAATTGCTGGGTCATAGGGTAGCTCTATTTTCAACTTTTTGAGGAACCCCCATACTGTGAATTGAGTAAGACTGTTGAATCACAGACCTGTACCTCTGAAACAAATAATACATTATATGTTAAAAAAAAGAAGAAGATAGTAGGAAGGGAAAGATGAAGGGGGGGGTGGAAATCGGAGGGGGAGACGAACCATGAGAGACTATGGACTCTGAGAAACAAACTGAGGGTTCTAGAGGGGAAGGGGGTGGGGGGATGGTTAGCCTGGTGATGGGTATTAAAGAGGGCATGTATTGCATGGAGCACTGGGTGTTATACGCAAACAATGAATCATGGAACACTACATCAAAAACTAATTATGTAATGTATGGTGATTAACATAACATAATAAAATTAAATTAAATTTAAAAAATAAATAAAATAAATAAGTTTTTGTTTTTGATTCTGTTTTTGTTTTTTAAAGATGAATGATGTTGGGATGTGTGTGGGCTAATTCTGTAAGGAGGAACAAATTGGTGATATAGGTGAGAGGGGAGTGGGTAATATGATTACAGCAGCAAAGCCCTTGAGGAAAGGGGATGAGGTCCAGGGCCAAAGGGAGGAGCTAGCCTGAGGAACAGAGACACTTTCTTTTTCATAACCAGGATAGAGGACCAAGTAGGTGCAGACCAAGGCAAGTTTTCATAACTGGTGGTGGAAATGTGGAAATGTGAGACTGTTTTTATCAGATTACATTTGTTTTCTCTGTGGATGTTTTGAGATGTCATGTGAATGTTAAAAGGGAAGACTTTATTAAGGATCTGAGGAGAAAAAATTGGAAGGTGAATTTATAAGAAAAGTGTAGTGATATTCTGGAGTGTTGAAGTGTCTCAAGATTTAAATTAAATCCAGTGTGAGCACTTGTGTGCTTTTCTTTGGCCAGGTTTTGTTAGTTAGGTGTGCTTAGAAAGTAAACAGAAAAAAGGGTTTCATTGGTACCAGGTTTTGTCAGATGCATATGATGTCTGGACCATGGAATCTAAGAGAAGTAGGATAAAAGTGAAATTATAAAGAAGCAAAGTATCAGTACTTGATTATTTGATAATTGACTTTATTTTCTCTCTGCTATCACACATGTATTTTCTAAAAATACTAGAAACCTGGCTCAGATATATAAAAAAAAATAAGTTAGTACACATGG
This sequence comes from Mirounga leonina, assembly GCF_011800145.1. Classification (NCBI taxonomy): domain Eukaryota; kingdom Metazoa; phylum Chordata; class Mammalia; order Carnivora; family Phocidae; genus Mirounga; species Mirounga leonina. The sequence continues at coordinate 79,678,921 of NW_023270807.1, read as the reverse complement.
CCTTGAATCTTATTCCAAATCAAACTTGGACTCAAGTTATTGGAGCACAGACTTTGAATATCAAGATAAATAGCCCATATACTTTGTGCTAAACCCCTTAGAACACATATCATACAGATCAATTGAAGAATGCATTTGTAAATAGAACTGTTTAAACAATCAAAAGTGGAAGGAAGAAGCTAGAAGAATGCCAAAAAAGATAATAAAAAGCAATTAGAACAGACTCAATAAAGGGAGGAAAGAAAGAGACAAAGGCTATGTCTAAATAATGTCAAAACAAACAGTTGATAAGTGAAACATCTAGTCAATCAGCTGTATGTTTTGTCTACAGGGAACCTAGCAACTGACTTGACTGATTCCTTTTTTCACTGAATTGACTGAATGAAGTGGTTGTTTTGGAAGCATATTGACAATGAAAGAGGCAGAGAAAAAAAATAAAGGATGTATTTGTAAAAGAAAAAACTCCCTGGGAATTCTAAGTGATGGGTGATTAGATTAAAGGGGTTGAAAATAGAAAAAAGAACAGATTTTTGGGGGAGTGGGGTGTTCATTTAGCTGCATAAATATAAAAAATCATAACATATTTTCCAAGATTATAGAAGACTATCATAAAATGGAAATACTTTAAGACTAAAAGAATAAAATTAGAGATTGTAAAGGCCCAGTTTATTGTCTCTCATATTGAATCTTACTACATTTATTACTAGTATATCACTAAAGTGTAAATTATCCTCAGTGAGTTATAATGCAATTTACTATTACAATGGTGTTCCTTTCCCCACTCTTCCTACTTTTTTTTTTAAAGATTTTATTTATCTGTCAGAGAGAGAGAGAGAGCAAAAGCAGGGGGGATTGACAGGCAGAGGGAGAAGCAGGGTCCCCTCTGAGCAAGGAGCCAGATGTGGGACTTGATCCCAGGACCCTGGGATCATGACCTGAGCCAAAGGCAGACACTTAACTGACTGAGCCACTCAGGCGCCCCATTTTCCTACATTTAAATATGGATATTTGGACAACTCTCCCTATTACCCACTATATGACTATGTTAACACAGCCATCAGAGCTGATATCTATATGATTTCTATTTTGTTAAATGAGTATATGGGTAGACATCCTACAAACTAGCAGGAAATTTTAAAAAATATCAACTCACAAATCTTCCAGTGACAAGGAAGCAATTTCTATTTAGGAAATGATACAAGTCATATTTTGTATTTTTTTAAGATATAGTGTATTTGTATGTTTTAAAATGTAGTCTATTTAGTAGTTAATTACTAATGGAGAGGCACCATCCTCCTAGGTCATGTGAATAGTAATAAGAATGGAGAAAGATGCTCCACACAGTAAAATAATTGAAAAGAAATACGCTTTTATAACTTCAACATTTACATATAATTGAGGTATAGACACACACTCACACAATTATTTGTTCTTTCTTTAAATCTATAGAATCAAATACATGAGACTAGAAACTCTTCATACATATTAGGTGAAGATTTACAGAAATTACACTAAATGATACACACTCAATTGACTCTATAGTACAAATGAGGTTAACAGTATGTTGAACCTTTGCTGTTGTTTCTGATTTATCTTCCTGAAGATCTTATCCTTGGTTCCCTTAAAATGCCTCATTTTCAATCATTTTTTAGGTTTCATTGAAGACTCGAATGGAAGTAACTGAAAAAGGTATCAAACACATTCAATCCTGAAATATTTTTCCAGCAATCTTTCCCTGGCCTCTGCCTCCTAAAAACCCATTCTGTGAGGTTCTGAAGCATGTCTGCATGAGGCCCAGAGCAAGTCTTCTTTGGGTTTGCTTCCGTGCCACTCTATAAGCAGTGTTCTTTCACTTCCTGAGAGGCCATGTGGCATCTTGGGAAAAGTACTGTCTTGGAAGACAGACAGATTGGGATTTAATACGGGCCTCGTTACATAATAGTTCTATGACTTTGGACAACTTGTTTAAATTTTCTATGTAGAGTTAGGCAGATGATTAATGGATTAAATGAGATAGCATATGGGAAGCACCCAGTACTTGCCTGATTTTCCTTACTGTTTTTACTTTGCATCATTAGATCATGACAATATTTAAAAGCCCATTTTATGAAGTACTCCACTAAAATGTAAGCTGTTGCTCTACTTAGAAAAAAAAAATTATGTCAAATTTCTTAACAAGAAATCCCTAAGTATTTCTTATAAAAAATACTTTCATGTTTTGTTGCAGAAACCAAAGATCAACTCCATCTTGCTGTCAAAAATGCAGTAATTTTTTGCCGAAAGTGTCTCTATTCATATTTCCCAGTTTTTTTAATACTTTTCAGGTAAACCAGTTGCAATTCTCATTCAAAAGAATAATAGATTATTATTTTGAGTTCAATATATTTTACATAATCATGTTTAGTTATTTGTTTCTCAAACTTTGAATCCAAGTAGATGTTGCAGTTTCAATGTCTGAAAATTTCCTGGCTTCCCAGCCTTGCACAAAATGTAAGACTTTTCACTAATTCTTATACAAACTATATGAGTGATTGGGAAATCATTTCCGCTTTCATTCTCAATCAGATCCCTAACTAAAAGTTTGTACCAAATATTATATAAATGACATACATGCTTATACAATTGGTAACATTTTACTCAATATAAATCATAATTTTTACAAAATTCACTTTTATTTGTCATCTTAGTGAGAAAATAAAGAACATATCATTTTAAGAATGAAAAAACAATCAAAAATCTTCAGAGTTTTTTCTTATATTTTTTGTCAATTTTTTCAAAAGATTTTTAATGATGTTAAGCAATAGAAATGTTTCCTTCTCTCTTAATTGGCTAGATCTCACTTCAAACTCTTTTTGCTTTCTGAAGTATTGATCATAAGTAACATCTGCCAGTCATCACAGACTGTCATCTGAGGAAGGAAAACAAAGAATGTTCCAAGTTTGTTTTGAGAGTACTGTGGAAGTAAGTTGTTTAGACAGAGTAAGAGGTGTTAAATAGAAAAAGCAACCAATTTTGAAAGAGAGTTGTTGCCTGTGCCCTGGGCGGGGGGGGCGGGGGGAGGCAAATAAAAAAAATGAAAAGCTCTTTATCAACAGGAGGAAAAGAACCCAAAACAAAAACAAAAATTCCAAGATCCATCCTGATCCTAATTAAAAAAATAAAAATTAATTGAATAATTGAATGGAATTCTTATCTCACTGTTCAGATGAAAAAGTTCAAAGTTAGATGAACTTTTTGACACTTCTCTCTTTTAGGGAAGAGATAAATATAAGGACAAAAGAAACTATGGATTTGTGTCAGATTAATAAAAGTCGCCAGATACTTTTATACAAGATCTACTAAATAGTGGCAGAAATCCCTGCTACACTTTACTCCTCACCACTCCACATAAACAAAAGACCAGAGATATTTGAGGAGATTCCTTAGAGCTACATACATACATAATTGAGCTACAATAAAAACAATCATCTAATTTTCCAATTAAGTATCTGTTTATGCAACAGAGCTGCTAGTCTGCAGCCATCCATTTGAGGTGGGGGAGGAGTGTAGGAAGAGTAGAGAATTTGAGTATATGGCAGAGCAGAAAGAAAAGGCAATATATAGAAAGAAAAGCAATGAAGCACTCTTTATTTCTTTGGGAGGCAGTAAATGTAAGCCTCATGATTAACAAATGAACAATATGGAAAGTAACTAGGATTTAGCTATCCGTTCGGTATTCCACCAAGAGATCCTGGCAAGAGTTTAGGAATAAAAAGCCAGAAGTTAGACCATCTAAGAAATTGTTTAGAAAAGATCAAGTCAGAAAATAATTTCCCTTATTTGTGAATAATAAAATGAAGAATTTCCCAAAAGTGCCTCCAAAGGACCAACTCATTAGACACTTAAGAGACCACCATTTAAATACCTGCCATAAAGAGGGCTTGGAAGAAGGGACAGGAAAATCAACAGTGAAGGGAGTGTGCTTTTTTCTCTACACTGATTCCTCTCTATGCCTGGATAAAAGTGGACCCAGAAGAGGAAGAGAAGGATAAGGGGAAGAATAGCTCTTACTGTTACCACCTTGGTCCTTGGCCCAAGGTCACATTTGAATTTAGGGAGGAAAAATAAGAATGTGAAGTTTTAAACTGGACTAAATTGGAATTAGACTAGATTTTTTTATACTTTAAAATGACCAGAAAGCTTTGGGATCCACTCAAGATGTCATTGAGAGATGGGAAAAGAAGATTTGTCCTGCCTTGCTCAATGGTAAAGACTGGAGAGAAAAGAACACTGCTTCATGTTTGCACCCTCAAATTTAGGCTGTTCGATAAAATGGTGACTTTACTTGAGTAGTCAAATTTAATTATACCCCAAAATATTTGTTCTTTTTTTAAAAAAATATTTATTTATTTGAGAGAGAGAGAGAGAATGATTAGGAGGGGGAGAGGGTAGGGAGAGACCATCTCAGCCCAACCGGGCTGATCCCACGACCCTGAAATCATGATCTGAGCTGAAACCAAGAGTCCAGTGCCAAATTGACTGCACTGCCCAGTTGCCCCAAAACTTTGCTCTTCTAAACTCAAATTTATATAATGGGTTTTTTACTAAAGTTGTTTGTTTCACTTAAAAATTTTAATAGAAAAAGCCTTAATAATGAAAACAGTAAAATCAAAAGCCCAAGACCTGATTCCATTTGTATTTCATGTTATTTCACATGAAACTGATTCTTTAATCATTGAATTCCTCCTACTGTTTTTTCAATAATAGATCACATATATTTTCATTAATGTTTTTCTAAAACTCCATGGAATTTGCTATTGTTCTTATTAATGTTTTTATTATAATATAGAATCACTTCATCAAGCTATACTTATATAAAATAGGAACAGCCATAATACATCCAAGTAATTTGAAGGAAAAAAACCTTTACACTGTTAAGTGTATTTTTAAGGGTTCATAAATGAAACTATACTAGTTTGGAAAGAAGAAAACACTTGACTAAAGTTCAAGATATTATTTAATATAAAATTGTATTAACAAGTAATTACTAAAAACTTAACAACTTTCTATGTTTACTTTGAAAAATTAGTTGATATTAGATGAAAGTGAATCTTTAGTCTTGTCAAATTAGCCTGATATGTTGACTTTATCATCCCTTCAGCTTTTCTAGGGTTGCTTTGCCAAGCCTCTTTGCTCAGTACATATTACTGGAGGAATAACTCACTATAAAATATAATTTAATATAAAAATAAAGTTGACAATGGATAAAAAGTTTAAAAATTAGCATTATTATTGACCAAATATAAAGTATAATAAAGTTTTTGGTAAAATTTAGATCTATAAAATTCAATCCAAGGAAAAATGAATTTCATAGAAACAACTTTTTTAAAATGCTCTCAGCATCAGAAACTAGAATTAGGAAAATTGACATCAACAACAACAACAAAATAGAAGTGATAAATTGTTGATCCTATTAAAAATAGTAGTGAAACTACAAGTGATAAAATAGTAAAACTGTTTACTCTATAAGGAAAATTAACCAAGAAATTTATAAGCTTAATAAAATCAGTCCCAGAAATAACTTTTGTAGCAAAATTCATTAATATTAATATAATTTTAATTGACATTTAAACTTATACTCCTTAAGATGAAGTAAAAATATTCTCTGTGATCCTCAGACTCAAAACTGTGGAGTGGAAATATACTATATAGATCTGTTATATTTTATGACAATTAAGAATGTGTGAAGACACATGATGCCTTAGGAAATATCCCCTATCATCTCACCTCAATCCTCAAAACAAAATCAACCCCATTTCTTTTTTTTTTAAGATTTTATTTATTTATTTGAGAGAGAGAATGAGAGAAAGAGCATGAGAGGGGGCAGGGTCAGAGGGAGAAGCAGACTCCCTGCTGAGCAGGGAGCCCCATGAGGGACTTGATCCCAATGCGGGACTTCAGAATCTTGACCTGAGCAGAAGGCAGTTGCTTAACGACTGAGCCACCTAAGCGCCCCCCCTTTTTTTAACCCCATTTCTTCAATGCATATCATTATCTGGTGAGAAAGACATGAACCAGGAAGGCTTATTAATTTATTTATTCAACAAGTGCTTATTGGGTCCAATTATAGGCCATATATAATTCTGGAGATAAGGTAGGACATTGTTTTTGTGGTGCCTGTAGTTTTGAAATGTTAGTGAAATTGGTACAAACAATAAACAAAAACATTACTAAATAATAATAACTGTTATGTAGAAACTAAAATTTAATAAGAAGAAAATGACTAGATGCTGATGGAAGTCCTGGGGAAATCATTTTTAAGCTGAGATGTAAATAATTAAGTGTTTCTAGATATGTGAATATCACATAGTGTGTTGGTTAAACTTTTAAGCTGGGCACATCTGCTTGACTTCCATTCTCAACTCTGTACCAATGTATGTCTTTGGAAAGATACTTATCTATGTGTGGTTCAGTTTATTTTCTTTTCATCTGTAAAATCAGAATAATCTCCAGCTATCCAGGCTGCTAGAAGTTGAAATAAATTGACACATCTACAAAATTTATAAGTACCTGGCATATAGTGTTAAATAAATCTTAGCTATTAGACCTTATTATTGTCAGAGATTGCTATTCCAGGCAAAGAGACCAAAGGAGATCATGAGTTTGGCAGATTTGGGGAACAGAAAGGCATGAATGGCCAGGACGGAGGCTGGTACAAACTGAGCATGACAGTAGGCAGGCATTGGATTCCATGAAGTTGTGCAATCAAAGAATGGGCTTGGATTTTACTCTAAATGCAGTGTGGAGCCCTTACATAAATTTAAATGCCAAGGGGAATTGTTTTGTGCACAGGGAACAGAGAGCAGGATGGCTTGCCACATCAGAAAATCTGAGTTGAAAGCTGAGGATAAATAATGTAGTTTGAAAAGAAAATCAACCCATCTTTGGTGCATTAATTTAAGGACTTCAAGTGCTATTTAAGATAAAATTAAGAGTTATGACTATTTCTTAAGGGAAGTCCTTTTTACTTAGAAAACATTAAAAGGAAAATGATTCTTGCATTACAGAATTATTAGAAGGCTTTTAAGAGGCTCTTAATGGGGGCGCCTGGGTCGTTCAGTCGCTTAAGTGTTGGACTCCTGGTTTCAGCTCAGGTTGTGATTTCAGGGTCATGATCTCAGGGTTCTGGGATCGAGCCCTGCATTGGGCTCTGCGCTCAGGATGGAGTTTGCTTAAGATTCTCTCTTTCCTTCTCCCTCTCCCTCTGATCTTTCACCATCTCACACTCAAATAAATAAATAAATAAATAAATAAATAAAATCTTAAAAGAAAGAGGCTCTTAGTGATCCACATTGTCTTATCTAATTGATATTACAAAGAGAGAAGGTATGCCAGCAAAAGCGAAGTTCAGAATAATTCAGTGAATTTAACATGTTCTACCTAACCTGAATAATTCAGAAGATATGTTAGTCATTCTTCTAATTATCTAGATAACTTAGACAAAAGTAAGAAGGAAAAGGGATGGAGTATCCAGGTTAAATGATACAAACATAGACAAAGCCTGAGAGGGGGAAAAATACACTTCCTGTTTTAAATAGCCACAAAACAGCATAGAATTTAGAATTAAAGAACTGAGTAATAAAATTAATATACACTTGTTCCCATAAAATTTTAATCAGTCAGGTTTTTATATTTAAAAAATTAGATTTCTTTCTCCATCTTGCCCACCTATATAATGCTGAAGGATATTTGGACACATATGCCCCCAGCCACACACCACATTTCTTTCTTTTTTTTTTTTTAAAGATTTTATTTATTTATTTGACAGAGAGACACAGCAAGAGAGGGAACACAAGCGGGGGGAGTGGGAGAGGTTCGAGAAGCAGGCTTCCCGCGGAGCAGGGAGCACGATGCGGGGCTTGACCCCAGGACCCTGGGATCATGACCTGAGCTGAAGGCAGACGCTTAACGAGCAACCCAGGCGCCCCCACCTTATCCCTCTTAGTTTATCATGTAAGTACTAAGTTATCTTAAATTCCATCTCATGTGATTTTCAACTAAATTTTTACAGATTTGGAAGTTTTTCTAAAAACTATATAAAATTCAATCTATTCTTTTAAACTACAGTCAACTGTTACAAAAACTTCTAATTTGCTATTACAATCATTCAGCATGGAAAACATTTTAAAATAATGCTGCATACCTCACTTTATTGTGTTTTGCTTTATTGCACTAAAGCCAGATAATATAAAGACTCAAAGAAAGTGAGATAAGAATGCCCCAGAAACAATTCAGGACACTGGTTTTACTCAGAGCAGCATGGTTCTGATTGACATTTTTAGGTAACAATGAGAAAGAGAATGATTATTTCTTTAGTTTTCTAAATTCACTAGACCAGATCTACCCTCAGATAAAGAGGTAGATAGACAAGGTAGAAAGATATATAGATATACAGATCCATAACAAATAGAGATAGGGATACAGATAGATAGATTAGAGGAGATAGATGATTAATAGAGATACAGGTAAAGATACAGATATAAGTACAGATGACTTCCACCAACGATCAATGGAATATGTCCATTTAAAGGTGGTTTATTTATGATGTTATTTATGATGGATGCACTGATCAAATTTATAAATATCAGGTGTTTGTGAAACACCACTGCCATTTTAATTAAAGTCATAGTATGAGCCTATACATGGGAAATGGTATCTAAGAACATAATAAAAATGGTTACATAAATATTATATAGTAAAAACATTTTACTGCAAAAATATTGGTTCATATTTGTACTGTAAAAACATGGGTCCATTTTCTCATTGGTATTTTTGACATATGCAATGTCAGAATTTTTCTATAAAAAAGAAATAACATTTGCAATCTTGCATTCATTCAGCCACCAAGTATTCACTGATTGCCTACTACTAGATGCCAATCAATATTTGAGGATCTTGATATATCAGGGGAGAAACAAATAGACAGAGACCCTGCCCTCATAGAACTTACATTCTAATAGAAGGAGTCTGACAATAAACAATATAACTGTAAAACTAAGTAAGTTATATAGTATGTTGGAATGTGCTAAAGTCAAGCATGAGAGTCAGGAGTGTGGCAAGTGGGAAGAGGCAGGTAGCACCACAATAGTGTGGGAAGGTAGGCCTTACTAAACAGGTATGATCTGAAAGAGATAATAGAGTGAGTGAAAAAGATGTCAGGAGAAAAGAGGATTTTAGGCTGAAGAAACAGCCAGAGCAAATGTCCTGATGCAGGAGAGGGACTAATGCCTTAAAGGAAGGAGGTTAGGGGGGATGAAGCAGAGTGAGCAGGAGGAAGGTTAAGAAATGAATTGATATGGCTAAGGGTTTGGTAGGCCATTTTAAGAACATCATAGAAAGGGGGAACCTTTTGACAATTTTGTGATAGGGAATGATATTATATGACTTTAGTTTTAAAAGACTCACTCTTTTGAAATTCCTGTGTTGATCATATACAGTTGAAGGGCAAGAGTGTAAGCAGGAAAACCTACTTAGAGGTTATGACAGTAACCCAGGTAATAAGTGACTAGGACCAGGATGGAAATAGTGAAAGTGATAAGAAGTCACTGGATTATACTTAGAATGTAGAGCTAAAGGTATTTGTTGGTGGATAGTATGTGAAGTCTGAGAGAGAGCAATCAAGAATGAATCCTAAGGAATTTGGTCCATAACTGGAAGGACTGAGTTACCACTTGCTAAGAAAGGAATGGTCACTGAATGGAGCAGGTTTTTGAGGAAGTTCAGAAGCTCAGTACTGGGTCTGAAATGTGTGTTAAAATCCAGTAGAGATTATAAATGGGCAGTTGAATATGAAATCCGGAGTTTGGGACAGAGACCGTGGTGGAGATAAAATATTGGGATTTGTCAGCATGTAAATGGTGTTAAAAATGAAGGAACTGAACAAGTTTACAAAGATAATGAATGAAGACAGAAGAGAGACGAAATAAAAAGACTGAGACTAAGGGCACTACAAAAGGAAAAGGTCAGAGAGAAGAGGAATCAGCAAAAAGCACTGAGAAAAGCCAACAAGTGTCCTTAACCACACACTTGGCGCATTATTAAAATTCACCAAAAAAATGAATCGATTGAAATTTCAAAACACTATATTTAAAAGTAATGAGTTTAAAATAGAAAAATTATGAGTGAAAACTATAGTTTCCTCTTCTAGATATTATCCTAAGGTAAATAAAAAGTAATTTACCAGCTAACTTTTTTTTTCCAGTTAAGCACAGAAATAGCATGTACTTTTCTTTTTCTAGCATGTACATGCTTTTATGATTTTATCTATTGCTGTTACTAGTAGCCTGAGTAATTGGGGCAATTTCCAGTGAGTTAAAATGTTTAGGCTTCATTACAAAAGCTAAGGGGCAAAATGTGATATATGCTTTCAAGAAAGAAAAAAGTAAGTTTTTCAAGCATCTGTGACTACAAACTATGAATCATAAGGGAATAAAATAATAAAACTGTAGATGGACTGAAAGAGCCAATGTATGGGGCGCCTGAGTGGCTCAGTCGTTAAGCATCTGCCTTCGGCTCAGGTCATGATCTCAGGGTCCTGAGATCGAGCCCCGCATAGGGCTCCCTGTTCAGCGGGAAGCCTGCTTCTCCTTCTCCCACTCCCTCTGCTTGTGTTCCCTCTTTCGCTGTGTCTCTCTCTGTCAAATAAATAAAATCTTAAAAAAAAAAAGAGCCAATGTATGAAAAAAAAAGGAATTCAAGTCAAGAAGACAGTCTGAACAAATCTAGAACACCATTTATTAAGCATGTGCAATACCTGGTAAATAATGATGTAGGCAATAAAATTTTAGTTAATAAACACCACAACTTTATAAAATTTGTTACATACTTCTCATTTTACAAATAAATTATTTTAAAAACAGACAAAATAAGTAACTTTTGAAGGATATACAGTTAAAAAGACACATTCAGGATTTAAACTCAAAGTACCTAAAGCTTGTGATTCTGAGGCGTATGTTTTTAATTGTTTTCCACTCTGCCTCAGTTTAAGCTTGAAATAAATATCTTTAAAGTACTTTTTGAAAGCCAACATTATTAAGAAAGTCCTGCTTGCTCAATGTGTATGTGCTTAACTCTAGAGAACTACAGAAATGTGTCAAGCACTGCATATAAATTAAAATCAACTATAAATATGGTATATCTTCATAGACTTTCAATTTTAATAAAAAATTGGAAGAATTTTATTTTTAAACTCTATACTTTTTGCCACAGAAATGTCAAGGCATTAAAATAATGGGTTTCTATATTCTATGATGTTCGATTTTGTGTTTCCATATGAAAGACCAGAGAACAACTTCTTGTGCAGAGTATAATTCATGTACTTGATACATGGAGTTGTAAATTAACTTAGTGTTCTTAGAGTTACAGCCCAATGAATAGGAATAGTATTTGCTTCTTAAGCAAGATCAGATTAGACTAGCACCTCTGTATCCTGCAGGATTACTAGCAATGTCCCTAAATTAGAAAAATATACATTATGGTTTCTCTCAGGAGAAGGGGGAGAGAAGGGAAAAGAGGAACAAAAGGAAGGGAGGAAAAAAGAAATAAAGGAAAAGAAAAAGAAAAGAGAAAGCTATTTTAAGGATGCTATTTATTATTTTTGTTTAATTTTTTGTTAGGGAAAAAATGGTTCCCACAAATTATCACAACTTCCTGCTCTCCATAAGATGTTTTACTTACAACTCTGATAATGTACTTAATTCTATTTCCCACCATAGTAAGTTCCAGAATAACCCCAAATAGCAAGAATTCGGTTTTTTTCATGATCTTACACTTTCCAGTTGCCTAAAAATTTTACATATATATGGGTGTATGTGTACATATTTATATGTATTTATATATGTGTATATACAAAGATTTTATATATATATACATATATATAAAATACATAAGATTTACAACCAAGGAACATGGGTTTGTGATTAAAAACAAAAAGCCTGAAGCATAAGCTTAAAATAAGGAAAAATAAACATGCTAATGAAGGAAATTCAGAGCCATCTGAGATCATCAAGTATTATGACAAAAAGGCAGTTGGTCCTGAGTCTAGCACTATGTACTTGTCAGCAGCAAGAATGACATCATTATCCCAGACACAAGTAGGGAGTTAGGAGAAAGCAGCAGCCCTCAGCCTTTAAATTATACTATGTATGTAGATGCTAATGTAAAATGTTCAGTATGATAACTGAGGAGATACAAATGAGCCCAAGTTTTGTTCAAGAACACCCTGAGTGGGCACCTGGGTAGCTCAGTTGGTTAAGTGGAACAGAAGGGAGAAATAAAAGACAATAAAGAACAGTAAGCGACTTCAATACCTCATTTTAAATAATGGATAGAACATCCAGACAGAAAACTGGTAAGGAAACAGTAGAACTGAACAACACTGTAGACCAGATGGACCTAATAGACACATACAGAACATTCCACTGAACAGCAAGAGAACAATCATTCTTCTCAAGCACACACAAAACATTCTCCAGGATACATCACATGTTAAGTCACAAATAAACTAACATTTTAGGGAGACTGAAATCATATCTTTTCTAACCACAATGGAATAAAACTGAAATTAATAGCAGAAGGAAAACTGGAAAATTCACAAATATGTGTAAATTAAATAGTAGATTCCTAAGCTACTAATGAGTCAAATAAGAAATCAAAAGAAAATTCAGAAAATATCTTGAGACACACAAAAATGAAAATACCACATATCAAAACTTATGGGCTACAACAAAGTGGTATAAGAAGGACATTCATAGTAATAAAATGCTTAATTTAAAAAAAGGATCTCAAATAAATAATCTAAGTTTACAACTCATGGAACTAGATAAAGAACAAACTAAACCCAAATTTGGGGGGGGGAGGATATAATAAAGATTAGAGCAGAAATAAGCAAAATAGAGAAAAGAAAAACAAAAACTCATCAATAAAACTAACAGTTGGTCTTTTGAAAAAGTCAACAAATTGATAAACCTTAACTAGACTAAGAAAAAAGAAAAACTCAAATAAATAAAATCAGAAATTAGAGAAAAGGCATTCCAACTGATGCCAAAGAAATAAAAAAAATCATAAGAAACTACTATAAACAATAGTACAGGAACAAAATGTATAAGCTAGAAGAAATGGACACATTTCTAGAAACATACAACCTACCAAAACTGAATCAAAAAGAAATAGGATATCTTAAATGACCAATAGCAAATAAGAAGATCTAATCAGCATCAAAAACCTCATAAGAAAGAAAATCCCAGGACCAGATGGCTTCATTGGCAAATTCTTCCAAACATTTGAAGAATTCATTCCAATCCTCAAAAAAATTATAGAGGAGGGAACATTTCTAACTCATTTTATGAGGCCAACAATATCCTGGTATCAGTGAAAATAAAACTATATGCCAGTATCCCTGATGAACATAGATGCAAAATTCCTCCACTAGCAAACAAAATTCACCAGCACATTAAAAGGCTCATACACCATAACCAAGTGGGATTTATCCCTGGGATGGAAGGATGGTTCAACATATGTAAATCAATAAATTTGATAAACCACATTAACAGAATGATGGATAAAAATCATATGGTCATTTCAATAGGTGCAGAAAAGCACCTGACAAAATTCAACTCTCTTTCATGAGAAAAAAATTTTTTTTTTTTAAAGATTTTATTTATTTTTTAGAGAGCAAGCGAGAGAGAAACAGCATGAGAGGGGAGAGGGTCAGAGGGAGAATGACCCTGGGATCATGACCTGAGCCGAAGGCAGACGCTTAACCATCTGAGCCACCCAGGCGCCCGAGAAAAATTCTTAACAAAGGGGATGCCTGGATGGCTCAGTCAGGTAAGTGTCTGCCTTCGGCTCAGGTCATGATCCCATGAGCCCCACGTCGGGCTCCAGTCTGCTTCTCACTCGGCCCCTCCCCCTGCTCTTGCTCTCTCTCTCTCTCTCTCTCTCTAATAAATACATAAAATCTCAAAAAAAATTCTTTTTTTAAAAAGACTTTATGTATTTATTTGACAGAGAGAGACACAGTGAGAGAGGGAACACAAGCAGGGGGAGTAGAAGAGGGAGAAGCAGGCTTCCTGCTGAGCAGGGAGCCTGATGCGGGGCTCGATCCAGGACCCTGGGATCATGACCTGAGCCAAAGGCAGATGCTTAATGACTGAGCCACGCAGGGCCCTTAAAAAAAAATTCTTAACAAAGAAGAAATAGAAGGAAGTTAAATCAACATAATAAAGGCCATATATGAAAAGCCCATAGCTAGCATCATACTTAATGGTACAAAGCTGAAAGCTTTTCCTCTAAGATCAGGAACAAAGTAAGGATGCCTTCTCTCCCCACTTCTGTTCAACATAGTATTGGGAGGTCTAGCCAGAACAGATGAGTGAGAAAAAGAAATAAAAGTCATCTAAATAGAGAAAGGAAGAAGTAAAACTGTCTTTATTTGCAGATATACGATATTGTATATAGAAAACACTGAAGATTCCACCAAAAAAACTGTTAGAACTAATAAATGAATTCAGTAGTTGCATAATACAAAATCAACATGCAAAAATCAGAAGCATTTCTAACACAATAATAAATTATCTGAAGAAGAAACTAAGAAAACAATGACATTCACAATAGCATCAAAAATAATAAAATACTTAGAAATAAACTTAAGAAAGTGAAAGATCTGTACACTGAAAACTACAAAATACTGATGAAAGAAATTAAAGAAGATACAAAAAATTAAAGATATCATGGTCACAGATTGGAAGAATTAATATTGTTAAAATGTCTAAACTACTGATCTACAAATTTAATGCAATCCCTACCAAAATACAATAGAACATTTTTTCAGAAAAAGAAAAAAAATCCCAAAATTCATATGGAAACACAAAGGACTCTAAATAACCAAAACAAATTTGAGAAAGAAAAACAAAGCTCGAGGTGTCTTACTTTATTAAAAAAATTAAAAAAATAAAAAATAAATAAAAATAAATAAAATATATTACAAATCCACAATAATCAAAACAGAATGGTAGTGGCATAAAGACAGATATATAAATTAAGGGAATAGAATAGAGATCCCAGAAATATAGCAATGCATATACAATCAATCCATCTGAGACAAAAGTTCCAAGAATATACAATGTTGTCTCTTTGGTAAATGGTGTTGACAAAACTGGATATCCATATGGAGAAGAATGAAACTGAACCTTTTTCTCATATCATACAAAAATTAACTAAAAATGGATTAAAGAGTTAAATTTAAAACCTTAAACTAAAACTTCCTTGAAGAAAACATAAGGAAAAAGCTTCAAAACATTGGCGTGGTCTTGGTCTTAGCAATGATTTCTTGAATATGACCAAAAACACAACAAAGTTAGACAAATAGGACTACATCAAACTAAAATGCTCCTGCATCACAGCAAAGGAAACAATTAATAGAGTCAAGGGTAACCTTTTGAATGAGAGAAAATATGCAAACAGGATATCTGATAAGGGTAATATCCAAAATATATAAGGAATTTCTATAGCTCAATAGCAAAATTACAAACAACCCAATTTAAAAATGGACAAAGGACTTGAGTACACATTTCTCTAAAGAAGACATACAAGACATGGCCAACAACTATATGGAAAAATGCTCAACATCACTAATCATCAGGGAAATGCAAATTAAAAATCACAGTGAGATATCAGCTCACACCTGTTAGAATGGCTATTATCGAAAGGCAAAAGATAAATATTGGCAGAAGTGTAGATAAATTGGAACCCTTGTGCGCTGTTGATGGGAATGTAAAATGGTGCAGCCACTATGGAAAACAGAATGGAGTTTCCTCAAAAAAATTAAACACATACTTTAACATATGATCAGCAATTACACTTCTGGGCATTTGCCTGAAACAACTGAAATCAGGACCTCAAAGGGATATTTGCATTCTTTTATTGCAGCATTATTCACAATAGCCAAAATGTGGAAACAACCTAAATATCTATCAACAGAAGAATGGATAAGAACAATGTGATATATACAATGGAATATTATTTAGCCTTAAATATTGATATGCAGCAACAGGAATGAATCTTGAACATATTATGCTAAGTGAAATAAGCTAGCCACAAAAGGAAAATTACTACATGATTCTATTTATATGAGGTATCTAAAATAGTCAAACTCATAGAAGCAAAATGTAGAATGGTAGGGACTATGGGGAGGGGGAAATGGAGACTTGCCATTAAATGAATATAAAGTTTTAGTTATCCAAGATGAATAAGTTCTAGAGATCTGCTGTATGACATTGTGCCTGTAATTAACAATACTATATTTAGAAAGTTTAAGAATGTAAATTTCATGTTAAATATTCTTACCACAAAAAAATTTACATTCCTCGGAGGGGTAGACAAACCATGAGAGACAATGGACTCTGAAAAACAAACAGGGTTCTAGAGGGGAGGGGGGTGGGAGGATGGGTTAGCCTAGTGGTGGGTATTGAGGAGGGCACATTCTGCATGGAGCACTGGGTGTTGTGCACAAACAATGAATCATGGAACACTTCATCTAAAACTAATGATGTAATGTATGGGGATTAACATAAGAATAAAAAAAATAAAAAATAAAATAAAAAAAAATTTACATTCCAAGTTAGGTATAGAATATCTACTTATATGTAAAAATCACTATTCAATAATTAAAAATTGATTTGAATGATAATGTTTATTCCTATTACTGCATTACTATACTAATTAGATATCATGGCAGATCACTATATTAATAATATACAATGTCAGTGATGGCAAAAATGATGTTAAAACTCTTTAGCAAAACCAAGTAACAAGTTGTGGCCAAAAATGAGGTTGGATCACATCTTCAGCTAATTAAGCATTTTACTTTATATTATAGCTCTTTTGCTAGCCTTGTATTTATAATTATAATCATTTAAGTGCATTGTCTAATTACCCCTCTTATACCTTAATGTCTTTGAAGGAAGTTATTTTTCCCCTCCAATTAATCTTTTTATTTCTAAAACACATTAGTCCATTGCCTAGCAAAAAACAAGAATAAGTGTATAATAATGACTTAATGAATAGTTTCTTCCCTTAAACTCACAGATCTTTGGGCTTAAATTCTTTCTTAATTTTATTAAGAGTAATTACCAGATTCAGAGCTGTTTCAGTTGACTTTGGATCTGACAAGACAACTCCCTACCCTCAAGTCCTACATGCAGGATGTGGAAGAATGCTTAGTCACTAAATGTAATTAATTCAGTGGACCCACAATTTTGCAGTTAATTTAAAAGTAATGACTTTTAACTATTTATTTAAAACAAGACAAAAAAGCTTCAAAACATTGGCGTGGTCTTGGTCTATTTTTAGACAAAAATATTTATTTAAAACAAGTTTTTCAAAATAGGATTAAGATTTCCCCCCCTAATTATTTTAGAAATTGGAAAGGAGAATATGCCATGCAGTACATCATGTAGATCTTTTAGTTTAACTTTCACTATTAAGTCTTACAAGGTCAGCTGGTAGTAATTAAAAGATTCTGGATATTTCTGAAAGTAGGCAGGAGACTACAAAAATTGAAAATGGGATCAGTTTGGGCAGCATAAAATAAAATGGAAATAAGTTGCCGATTGTTATGATTAGGAGCTGAAATATGGTCTAACCATTCAAGTACGACCTTCTGTTATTTCTGTACTTTTTATGCAAATATTATGCCTGAAAACGTGGACTCTTATAAAATGCATTAGATACACCCAGTTTCTTTCATACACCTGACTTAGTTAAAAAGTAAATTCATTCAGGGGCACCTGGGTGGCTCAGTTGGTTAAGTGTCTGACTTCAGCTCAGGTCATGATCTCAGGGTCCTGGGATCGAGACCCACATCGTGCTCCCTGCCCAGCAGGAGCCTGCTTCTCCCTCTCCCTCTGTCTGCTGCTCCCTCTGTTTATGCTCTCCCTCTCTCTCTCTGTCAAATAAATAAATAAAATCTTTTTTAAAAAAGTAAATTCATTCATATTTCCTAAAAGTTTGTTTTTCTAGAATTCACCTTTGTTATTTGCACTCCAGTTCTTCCAGGAAAAAGGACTGGTTAAAATCAATAGTTTTGAGCCCCCCAAATAGCCTCTATCCAGGGAAGAAATAGGGATACCTGGTCAAAACCTAGAAATAGAAATCAAGATGGTATTTTATTCCCAAAGACTGACCCATCCTGCAGGAATAGAGAAATAAAAGTACTCAAGCAGCATACTAAGGACACAGGAGGGGCAGCAAAGAGATGATGGGAGCCATAAGCATGTCTACAGTCACAACTAAGTTCATTAGCAGGTGGAACTGAGGCAATATATGTATATATATCTATGTCCTGTCTTGATCAAATGAGTCAGGGAATTGGGGTAAGGCTGAGACTGAAGGTGGTGAGGTTATCAGTGGATCACACCATGGGGGTCCACAGAAAACAAGGCAGGAACACTGAAAGGAATTATAGAAAGAGTACTATACTGGGATACAGAAAACCTGGGTTGTCAACCCACCACTGAGCAGCTGTGTGACCTTAGGCGAATCACTAAACCTTTCCAAGCTCTCCTCGTAGATGAAAAGAAGACAATACTACCTGTCCAGCTACCTCACAGGGTAATTACATATGACATAATAAAAAGGTATGTTGAAGTGCTTCATCATTGTTAATGCACTACCTGAATATAAACTCTAATTATTATCATCAATATATTCTGGTGTCACAAAATAATGTAACATACTTCCTTTCAGAGTTTCTATGAGAAGACAACATTTATTGATAAACCTCAGGTTAAAAAACAAAAACAAAAACTATGAGTTGACAACATCTAAGAAAAAACAAAGGAAAATATCCAGTAACAATCAAAGTAAAACCTTCATTTTGGCCAAAGTCCTGACTGCAAGACTATCAATATTAAGATAATTGCCTCAATCCTCTACTTGGTTTTGTCAAAGAAGGCACAATTTGGGTTTGCTAAAATTGCATCATCAACAAAAAATAGCCACAATATGCCAAAAGAAAATTAAATTTGACTATCAAAAATCAACATAAAACCAAAAATAATCCCTGACCCACAGTTGCCTATGATTCAAATCAAAGTGGAATGTTAGATTAACTCTTCACTATAAAATGATATCTGATATTAAAAAAAAATGATATCTGATATTATAAAGGTAGCAAGGTTTTGGTGGTATAGTGGTGAGGAGAGCTGTTTCCAGGAAGGTAGCACATGTATTACTTCTGTCAATCTTAAGGGTTTATCATCTACGGTACTATATTAAACACAGCGATGTTCATTATAGTAGAGAGACCACAGACATTGGTCTCCCCAACTTGTTCTACCCTTGACAGTTATTTTCCCTCTTCCCACTTTCTTCCTTGTTGCTGGGGACCGTAAAGAAGACTTTGATGCTTCCCAGACAACTTTAGCCTTTGCTTCTTATTGATCTTACAATGTGCTTGGTGTAGACTGGTAATATCAAAATAGGTGGAGGAAAGGGAGAAAGGAAAAGAAAGGCAGGCTCACACCAGAGAGTTCTTTTCATAGAGTCTCTAACCCAAATCCATTGAACACCCTCCTCTTATTCTGTAGCCCCACTACATTTCCTATAGAAACATCTTGTAATGTCGTCACATCTTCTGCCCAGCATATTCTCCTCAATTTCTACCTAACCCCACCTATTGACTCCCTTATTTTTCAAGGTATAATTTTCTGTAAGCAAGTCTTCCCTTAGATCCTCATCTTCTTTCTTCATGGATCGGAGTCTTAATCCATACTCACCAGTATTGTATGGAAAAAATGTCTTTTAGTCTCTTATCAGGTGGCCAATCACGCAAGTTATCAATTCAACAATAAGTGACTTAACACACTTTTCAGCTTTTCCAAAGATTTTGTGGAGGAATTATTACTATGTATATTTTACAGATGATGAGTAGGTTAAATAACTTGCTGAAGGTAAAGAGTTGGAGAGTGGTAGAGCCAAAGAACCTGGCTATGTGTTATTCTAATATGCTTGCTTTTCCCTAGTGCCTCCCAACATTTTACTTCTCAGTACATTTTAAGTTAAGTAGGCTTCTGCAGGCTGCCTAGAAATCTACCTACTGAGTATAACACTGTTTCTATAGGAAAATACATCTAAAGTTACAAATCACCAGTTTGCAAATGATCATTTGGACCACAATTAGTTCTTGAACTGGGGATTGCCTGCATTACCAGAGTGCGCAAAAATATGCTCTTGATCCAAATGATGAATCACGTGGCTGAGAACTGGGCTGGAAAGTGAGCACAATTTTTTTCTGACCTTAGGGTCCCTACTCCTTCTGCTCTGCTGGTGAACCCTTGTTTTTCTACAAAATAAAAGCTCATTACTCCCTAACGTTGCATTTCCCTTTTGAAATAGCACAAGCTAAAAAAAAAAAAAAAGGTAAATTGTACAAACTCTAAATTTTGCCACAAACTGAGTTGATAAAAAAGGTTTGAATGTTGATTTGAGTGCTTGAGTATCTCCTCCAATGCAAATAAATTTGAAAGCCTTGCTTCTCAAATTTTAGTTCATAAAAATCACCTAAGGATCTTGTTAAAATGCAAATTTTGATTCAATAGACCTGGGATAGTACCTTTCTTTCCCTCTTTCTTTCCTCTTTTCTTTCTCTTTCTTTCCTCTTTTCTTTCTCTTTCTTTCTTCTTTCTTTACTTTCTTTCCTTTCTTTCTTTTTCTTTCTTTCTTCCTTTCCTGTCTCTCTCCCCCTCTTTCCCCTTCCTTCCTTCCTCCCTCCCTCCCTTCCTTCCTTAATTCCTTCCTTCCTTCTTTTCTTTCTTTTCTTTTTCTTTCTTTCTTTCTTTCTTTCTTTCTTTCTTTCTTTCTTTCTTTCTTTCTTTC